>NC_051182.1:129886149-129930125 GCF_013339695.2 Rhipicephalus sanguineus
TCGAATAAGGCGCCCGATACCCTACCACTGAGCTACGGCGGCGGTCATCTCCCCGTCCACTTTATAGGGTATATATGTGAATTTAAACTTGGGAGTGTTAGTCAGCGCCAGTCGCAGCCATGGCGGTGAGTGTTCCACACTCGCCGCCATGGCTGACAACGTTCTTCGTTGACGCTGACAACGTTCTTCGTAGTTCTTAGCGGTTCGGCTCATTGAAACGAGGTATCCGCGATGTCCAGGCTCGGACTTGCGTATCGTATATAGGAACGGCCGCTCGATGGCGAAAAAAAAAAAACGTGAGACCAAGCCCGCTGTGCGCAGGCGGACACCGGCGCGTGTGGAACTCGCCATCCGCGGCATATCCAGACAAAGCAGCTAGTCGATCGCGTATGGCTGTGGGCAGCACAAACGTCGTAGACTCGCGTGACGCCGATGATTTGCCAAAGTCTGCAAGACGGCTTTTGAGCAAGGTTTTGTTTTTCAACCCAGCACTCTTATTGACAGACCGCTTATCTCGCTCGTTGCGCTTTTGCGGTTCCAGTGAAAGTGGATAGGCTGAGAGTCAACAATACGGCGCGACAATGCCATACTAATCTCTGAAAAACAAACAAACAAACAAACAAACAAACAAACAAAACAAACAAACAAACAAACAAAAACCTCTGTGGTGTTCGCGTACCTCCACTGGAACTCGGAGCCGCACTCATTGGAGGACAGAAGGCCACTGGAGTAGGGAGATTGGCGTCACGTGGTATTAAGCTCTCAAACAGAGGTCAAGAATCACGGGATACAAAACACTCTACCTAGAAAAATTTGACTGTGACATTCCTTTACTACGTTCTTCAATGGTGGTGGTTAACCTATGTCATGTGCCACCTTTTACTCAACATGACGTTGTAATCTTAAAAGCGAGGGAGTTTTCAGTGGTCATGACATGAGCCCTAAAAGCCCATATTTCAAGCAACTTTCGCTTACAGCACAAGGTGACTTGGATGAAAATGTTATTTAGTGTCAACCAAACTTAAACACGCACAAAAAATAAGTGACTTTTGATGATTATCTTCGCATAAGGTTTAAGTTGCTCATACGTGTCAAAACCCATTACAATGAAAGCGTGAAAACATATTTGAGACTAATGGCTGGCTGTGCAATAGAGCCAACAGTAAGAATCTTTAAAGGGGGCGTGTAAAAATGAGAAATACGTGTTCTTTAGCTAAAGCGAAGCAATATACTTAGTGCTCCGTGTTTTCGGATAAATCTGAAAAAAATCTGATAAACACTCGCCAGTAAAATCTTTGAGAATTCGGATTGATTCCGATAGACTCCGATTATAAAAAGGCATTTTCAGCGTTCAAAAGGCATTTGCAAAGCTTAGCATCGTCAATCGAAAGGAGCCCACCTTCATGAACGGCAGAAACCTCGTCAAATATACTCAAGTATTGGTGCTTGTATGTACATGTGTTTGTGCGTTCAAACCTTTCAGATATCTAAAATACACTTAGTGTGTTCGCATGTGTTCGTGTTCAGGTATCATTTCATCTAAGATTTCGCAGTATTGAGAATAATAATAATCACACATCCTTCATTTTTCATCAAGAAAATGAAGGAGGCTGGGAGAAAAAGCTGAGAAGCAGCTTCACTAACTCCTGCCCCCCCCCCCCCCTCAGAAGTACCCTTTGGGAGTTTACAGCAGTGCACATCAGCAGCCTTATTAATAGGGTAAATGAACAGCAAGTGAGAAAGAATGGAGAAACAGGATTATCAGCAACAATGCAATGCATTTTCATTGGAAATAAAATAAATAAGAACACATTGGCACAACTTATAATGCAAAATTAAACACCTAAATTTGGAGAATTCGAGATTTACGTGAAGTAAACTCCGATGAACGCCTAATTTTCTCCCAAAAAGTAAACTCTGAAAAACACCCTCCGAATTTTAAGAAAAGTAAAAGCTCCGAAGACACGGAACCCTACATACACTGTGGAAACAAATTTTATTGTCTACCACCGCATACATCACATAATGCACATAATCGCAAAATGTCCTCTGTGGTAGTTCACATGTGCCATCCCCAAGTGAGTCTTAGCTACATAGTGCTGAACAACCATTTTTCTTTATGTGCTTGAAAAATTTCGGTGTAATTTTATTATTTGTAATCTCAGTGCGCCATTTTCTTCATGTATTACGCAGGAACGAAGACTGTGATCGCCGTACCTTTCAAGGTGATCCAAGAGCTAGACGGACTCAAGAAGAACAAAGACGTATGTCTTTTAGCGGAGAACTTGGCCGCAGATGAAATGACGGCAGTGCATGAGCACATGTGTTATTGTAACACCATTCAGAAGGCGTCTAATGGAACACAGACAGAACCATTGTGGAGTGCAATCTCAATGAAGTACAATCAGGGGAACCCCATTCTCTCCCACAGGAGCCACATTATCAAATGAGCAATTTATTGCAAAGGACTCTTCTACTAGACATAGGTGCACATTAGAGACTGAATGTGTGAAAATAACATTTGGAACTGCTTCAATACGGTGGATTTATTATGACTGGCATGCCCTTTAACGCAAGGTTGCATAAATTAAATATGTTTAACCACGGTGCTGTGTAAGCATGAGTTTGCAGAAACTGCACCTAGCTATGAAGTCACTGCGGGTTGCTTATGCACCACTTGGCACAGCTGCGCCTGGCTTCGCAACGCTGCGCCTTGGTGGATCGAGAATCATATGCGGAAAATCCTTGCCATGCTACCACGTCACCATGTTTCGCTTAGCAAAGAGTTAGAGGGAGGAATGGAGGAAGAGAGAAGTGTAGAGGAGGAGGAGAAGTAACCACAGACCCGAAATTTCTGGGCGAGGCGGGATTCGAACCCGGGAACGCACTTGTACGAAGGAGAGCGCCGTAATCACTCGGCTATCTTGGCACGCTAGCGGAAGTAGAATTCACTGGAACTATACGATTGCGTTCCTATGGACGAGTGAACGAGAAAAAGATAGAAAGCGAAAGAAAGAGAGAGAGAGAGTGAAATAAACAGAGAGAAAGCCAAAGAAAGAAAGAATGAGAATGAAATGGACAGACAAAAAGAACGAGCAAGAAACACACAGATAGCCATTTATAGTATAGTATAGTATAGTATAGTATAGTATAGTATAGTATAGTATAGTATAGTATAGTATAGTATAGTATAGTATAGTATAGCAAGTACGTGGGAAAGAGAAGTGATGGTGAGGAGTAAGGAAATAAGGAGGAGAGAGGGTAAAACATAGCATAGCCTAGCCATTGGGGTATGTCCCCTATCTCCTATATGCCATTCGTGATGAGAAAATACGTGCAAAATGACCTTCACCACATTCTTATTCTTATCCAATTTGTTCAGTTTCACGGTCCATATTTTAGCTTCTTGGTCTATATTTTACCTTCTCTTGTCGGCAACCTTACGCCTATGGATAAATTCAAAAGCCCACCGAGTTCTGCTTTGCCTTTAAATGTCGATGCTTTCATGTTTTTACGTTTCTTAATGATATTGTTCTGAGAGAGCTCGTAAGTATCAGTGACCGTACCTCCGACTTTTATTGCCCACTCCGCAATGATACTTGTCAGATTGTCGTTAATCGGCTCGACGCTAAATGCGGCTACCTCGAATAAAGCCGAGTAACTCTTGTGCAGCGAGATCCTTAATTCATGTACACTCCCTCTTAGAGCTAACTGACTGAATGGCTTCCTTTGAACAAGTTTGTTCCGTACCTTGCTGAAGTCTAGGAGAATTCAAGGCTTTATCATCCTATAAGTCACTACATCGTTTCTTACCAAGCACTTCCACATCCTGCACGTATGATGCTTATTGAATTCTTAAGTGTCGCAATTAGGGCTCCTCCACATCCACTTCCCGTCCTCCCGTTTTCGGTAGAAGGTATTTGAGCCGTAAATTATTGCGTTCTGTGAACTTTACTAACTCCCTTGTGGTATTTCTAGAATGCTGCCACATAACCCCACTGCCTGGTCTGCAACCTGCTTCTTGCGCACCTTCACAGGGAAGTCGCCCGTCAGTATAGTATACTGTTCTTGCAGCATTCGTTGTTCATTCCAAGTCTTCATAGAAGCTTTCGAGTAACTGGTTGCCATGGCTGGAAGTAGGCGCATAGGCGCATAGTCCATCCCGATCTGCTGGAACACTCTACGAGGTGGATCGATTGGGATTGGCTGAAGAAATGACCGCCGACCTTGTCGGCGGTGCCTTGCGTCGCTGACAGTCCCGGCATGTCCTCACGTAACCAGCCATGCCGGCGATAAGGTGGGCCAGTAGTGCTGTGCCTGTATTCTCGCGTGTGTGCGGGAAAGCCGAGATGGCCAGCCGTCGGGTTGTTGTGCAGGACCTCCAGAATTTCTGGTCGCAATGCCGAAGGTACGACAAGGTACTTGGTCCGGGCCGGCAAGAAGTTCTTCTTTACGAGGCCGTCGTTCTGCAAGAAAAATGACGCCAATGCTCGCCTGAGTATCTTGATACAGCGATGGTCTTGCCTTCCAAGTGCTCTTTGAGGCTTCTTAGTCCCGCATCGCTTCGCTGTTGTTCGTTGAAGTCGTCGGCACTCGTGGTCACCAGAAGCTGTCTTCTTCGGGATTATTATACGGCGACGGATCAACAGGTGCGTGGGACAAGCAGTGGGCGTCAGAGTGCTTACGTCCGGACTTGTAAACGATGGTAATGTCTAAATTTTGAAGTCTTAGACAGCATCGTATGAGGTGACCTGAAGGGTCCTTCGAGTTAGCTAGCCAAAAGAAGGCGTGGTGGTCGCTCAAATCTTTGAAGCGCCTGTCGTAGAGGTAGAGGAAAACTTTTACGCAGCCCAGATGATGGCAAGGCACTCCTTTTTTGTTGTGGAATAGTTCGCTTCCGCCATGAATAGAGACCGGCTAGTATGACTGATAGCCCTTAGCCCTTTCCAGTCCGTCGGTTATCTGCACAAGGATGGCGCCGAGACATACGCTGCTGGCGTCGGTGTGTATTTTGGTATCGGTGCATTTGTCGAAATAAGCAAGTATCGAAGGCGTTTGCAGGCGTCGTTTCAGTTCTTGAAGTGTGTCGACTTACGCAGTTTCCCACTTAGACTTCACGTCGGTAATGATCAGTTTGCTCGGCGATGCGTGTAAAATATTTGACAAATCGCCTGTCATAGCACAAAGGCCGGGAAATCGACGCACAGTATTCTTGCCGGCGGGTGGCGGGAATGTAGCGATGGCGGCTGTCTTCTGCGGGTCAGAGCGGACTCCGGAGTCGCTGATGACGTGTCGTAAAAAGAGGTCTTCGTAGGCGAACTTGCACTTATCCAGTTTGTGTGTTAGGCCAGATGATCTGATTGCTGGAAGCACTGTTCCAAGGCGCCGGGGGTGTTCGTTAGCTTAAAAGCGAGTGCATGCGAGCCAGTTGGTACATATCCATAGTTAAAAACAGCGCGAAGTAGACACGGACAAGAAAGTACACAAGACTAGCGCTGTCCTGTGTACTTTCTTTTTCATGTCTACTTCGCGCTGTTTTTAACTATGTGTTCGTTAAGGCTGGGAGCGAAGATGGCGAAGTCATCCAGGGAAACAAGACAAGTCTGAAACTTTTTTCCAGCCAGCCCTGCTACCATAAGGCGCTGGAACGTCGTAGGCGCCAAGAAATGCCAAATGGCATGACATTGAAGTCAAACAGGCCGCCCGGTGCTATAAAGGCTGTCTTCTCGTGGTCTTTCTCGCCGACTTCAAGTTGCCAATAGCCCGTCCTTAGGTGCATCGAAGAAAAGTACTTATCGTTACGAAGTCGATCCATGGCACCGTCTATACGTGGGAGTGGATATACGTCCTTCTTCGTGATATTGTTCAGGCGACTTTAATCGGAGCAGAAGCGCAAAGCTCCATCCTTCTTCACCAAGACTACTGGTGATGCCCACGGACTCTTCTAAAGTTGCATGATGCCATCCTGCACAATTTCGTCGACTTGACTCTTTATAGCTCCTCGTTCTCGCGTCGAAACTTGGCAGGGACTCTAATGGAGTGGTCGATTATTTTCTTCCGTTATGATACGGTGCTTAGCAAGGGGCGTTTGTCGGTCCCGCGATGACGACGAGAAACAGTCCGTGTATTACTGCAGAATGCATCGGAGCCGTTGCTGTTGGCGAGTGGGAAGACATAGGTTTACGTCGAAGGATGGCTCATGCATTGGGGTCGTCCTCGTAGCTTCGTCAGAGTCTGAAAAAGCAAACGCATTGCTGACGGCCAAGATTTCTTTGATGTACGCAGTCGTCGTGTCCCTGCTCGGGTGTCTGTATTCTTGGCTGAAGTTAGCACCACGCTTGCTTTTCCTTCATGCAACCGAGCAATGCCTCTTGCGACGCAAATGTCAGTCTAGCCGCAAACACTGATCGCTCTCGATGACACCTTCGATGTCTTCAGTTGTTTCGGTGCTGACGGAAATTATGACGCTAGAAGGCACAATGGTGACTTGATACCCGAGCACGTTCAGTGCACCTTGACACGGGTTGGTATTGTTTTGTCCGACGGCGGTTTTGTTTTATCCGACGATAGAGTGATCGACTTGGTTCTTAAGTCGAAGACTGCGCCATGATGGTTTCAAAAAATCCATGTCAAGTATGACATCCCTGCAGCAAGGCTGCAGGATTACGAAGTAAGTCTGGTTATTGATGTTGACGCTTGCTGTACAGACTACAGACGGCATTATTAGGTGGCCTCCAGTGGTACGGATTTCGGGGCCTTCCCAGGCGGTCCTAACTTTCTTGAACTTCTCGGCGAACGGCCCGCTGACGACGGAATAGTCGGCTGCAGTATCAACGAGAGTGGTGTCGTTGCAGCCATCGATGAGAACGTCGAAGCCACTAGTTCGTCGTCTTTGCGACTTGTCGGACGGTATTTTGTTGGACTTTGTCGGAACGGACGTTGCGACTTTGTCGCAGCGTCCGTTCACCGCTACGTCGACTTCTTCCGCTGCTTCTACGTGGTGTCATCAGGTCTTCTTCCGGCCATGAAGTTTCGTCATCACGGCTCAGTTCGGCTTGCGGCGTGTTCTTAAGATTTCTTCATGGCGCCGTCGGCGGCGGAGGCTGTTCGGTATGTCGTCGAGCAGCAACCGCACCTCCGTCGGTTGCCACCCTTGGTTTTCCGGATAAGAGCTCGCGGATCGGCCGCGATTAGGGCCGGTGTACTCCGGCGTTGTGGTGAGATGTAGCAACTGGCGGCGGTGAACGGGAAGATCGTCGGGGTGTCCACTGCGCTGCTGCAAGGTAGTCCGTGATGTCGCGTGGTCTTCCACCCAGCTGTGGACATATCGTTGATGGCGAAAACACGCAGTCCTATCTGTCAATGGCAGTGGCGGTTGGTGTGGCCATCTTCTCCGTAATGGCAAAACAGAGTGGGCGGTCTTGGGGGGGGGGGGGGGGCGCCAAACGTCGGTCTTCCTTTGATCGTAGCTCTGGTCGACAGGCGGGAGGTATGACGTCGGTGACGGCGGTGGTGGTGTCTGGCGGCGGAACTGCGGCGTGGCGGATGGATGGATGGATGCTATGAGCGTCCCCTTTGTAACGCGGCGGTGACAAGTGTGCCACCAGGCGCGACAAAAAATCTTTTTCCTTTTTCTTTTTAAATGGTCTAATGCCTCTACTTCGATACAATATATCTTACTACAGGAAAAAAAAAAGTAAATTCTCAGCCCACTTCTCTGCCCTTTACGGCAGACTGTCCGTATTTTTTTCCAATATTTATTTTTGTCCTTTCTCTCTAATTTTCTGCCACCAATACTCTAACCGTCTCTTACTTATTTCAATCGCGGGTGTGTTCAGCTTTCCATTGTTGTCCCTAAAACCGAAAGATTCATGTAGGCTCGTGCCTAAACGTACACTTGGGTGGATATCTCCACATTCAATCAGAACATGCTCCGCCGTTTCCTTATCTTCCCCGCAGCATGTGCATTGTTCTTCTTCTTTACTGAATCTCGCGTTATAATTACGCGTTCTAAGGCAACCCGACGTCGCTTCAAGCAGTAAAGCGCTTCCCATTGAATTATCGTAAAACGCCTCCCTCCTTTTAGATGCGAAGTATCTTAAGGCGGAGCTCAATCCGGTGGTGGTGGTGGTGGTGGTGGTGGTGGTGTGCGGCGTGACCACCCTTACTGCGCATGCGCATACCCTCTCCGCACACCTCCTCTCCACTCACCTCTCCACTTTCCCTCCCCCTTCCCCTCTCCACTTTCCTTCCCCCTTCCCCTTTCCCTCTCCCCTTTCCCTCTCCACTTCCCCTCTCCCCTCCTCCTCTCCCATACCCCTCTCCCCTCCCCCTTTCCACTCTTCCTCTGAAACGCGGGCTAGACATGCCGAAATTCCCTCCTGCGCAACGCCGCGATGAGCTCGAGCGCATGCGCGTCCCCTCCCCTTCTCTCTCCTCTCCTACGCTGCCCCCCTCTCGCCCGCCTGTCGACCGCGTTCCCCGCTCGCCCTGTGAGAATTAACGGCCGGGCTAGATGGAAGATACGACGCGCGTAGCGTCCCTCTTCGCGTTCCACGACGCGAGGTCGGTAGCATGCCCAACGAACGCCAACGGAACGCGATCGTGCAAGTGCTCCGGCTTCGCATCGCCTCATGGTCCCCTTTAGCGGGAGATGTTTCATTTTCGCCCATTCGGTAGTTACTCGGAGCCGGTTTCTTTTTTCTCCATAGCTGCCGTCCTCTCTGACTTTTCGCTTAACGCTCTTTGTTGACAAATTGCTTACACTACCAGCCGTATATTTACTAGTGAGCCTCCTAGTTCATTTTTTCCACTCTGTGTCCACGCTCTTCCTATACAAATAACGGAACACCTCCTCTGCCCTTCTACTCTCCTTCATATTCCTTAACCTTTTTTCGAACCTTATTTTGCTCTGAGCTTCCCTCGCCTCAAAACCTGCCCGTCCCATATCGCCCTTTACAGCCTCATTGGCCGTCTTCCCGTGAGCACCCAACGCGAGGCGTCCCACAGTCCTTTGATTTATATCCATTCCCGATTGCACCTCTGCCCTCATGCACACAACTGAGTTCGGCGTGGCGGCGTCCTGACGTGGGACGCCGCCACGCCGCAGTGCTGCCAACGCAAACGTGTCATAGCGCAGCAACCGCGTCTTGCCGGTGATGAGCTTCTCAGCTTGGCCCTAGAAATTCAATTTCTTGCGCTTTGGGGAGGCAAGTGGGGCCCGCAGAGCTTCAGCCTTGATTCGCTGAACTGTTCGCTCGCTCACTCCGTTCTGCTCGGCGACAGTCCGGCACACTGCATTTGCAGACAAGTAATGCTGACGGCGCCTCACTCCAGCGTAGATATTGCTGATAACTTGTTTGGTCTGTTTTGATAGCCACTTTCTGTCACATTTAGTGTACAGCTTCTTCGGAGAACGAAACGGCGAGTTTGCGGCCCCACACGGTTCAGGTGGCATCGCGGATGCCATGTTTACTGAGAGAGCAGGCGTGAGGAAAACGTGGTGCTGTCCAAGAAATAAAAAAAGACAGAAACAAAATGGAAGTTTACAATAACTATTTTTCACGAACGGCTTCCCATACTCGTTCTCTTTTGATAATGAAGAAATCTTTATTTGTTCGAGCTAGGTAACTTTTCGAATTAGAAAATTAATATAGGTACCATTTCGTGGTGCGCGCGCATACAGGCACTTTGGCTCTGTAGCTTCCACAGTGGTGTAAAGAAAAGTTGTCGCCGAGTATAGAAGCAGAGAAAGAGAGTTAGCGTTTCGAAAGGAGTCACTTGACTCTTCTGAAGCGCGTTTCGGTTGGCTTCCGTGATGAAGGCGCCGTCGTATACACCATACATATCGCGCGTATGCCCTTTGGCGCCGTTGTGGCGCGTTGGCTCGCCTCGCTCGCCGACGGAGGCGGTATGGCGCACCGCCTCCGCCTCCTCTCAGCCTCCTCGTCTATTGAAATGCGTTGCGTGGTTGGCGTGGTTGCGTTGGTTGCGCGGGTTGCGTGTCTTGATTTTAAGCATACCTCAAGTTTTGTGTTCGAGCAAACATGCGCATCTTCAGTGGCGTTGACGCCAGGCTCGGTGCACGAAGTGACGCTTGGAGGGCGGAATATTCATGGAGCTGCGTACACGGACACCGTGCGCCTGTTAACGGTGAGTGTACTGCTTTCGTAGGTACCAATTACACAGCTTTAGCAGGGCGCCTGCAGCAGCTCTGCGGAAATTATCTGGCAGCCATTTCCAACAGCAGCCTCTGTCCGCGGGGCTGTTGCGGGTGCCCAACTAAAGCTGTCAATTAACAGTTGACACCGTTATGCGCGTTGCTGTACAAGCTCCCATAAAGCGAGCTGCAAACAATTATCAAGGGTCATTTTTTGCTAATCGCACATTGTGTCTGCGCTGCTGAAGGTGCAAGATGTCGTTTTGAGATGCGCTTTATTCTACTTCATAACATTTCCATCGACCTTGAGTGTGCAGCGTGCTTCCGCGCGCGGGAACGTGAAAAAAAAAGCTTGTGTACAGAACGCTCACACGCCCTATATATAATGGTTTTTGTTGACTTAAAGATGGTAGTTTGAGGTGCAGATATAGTACGGTGTCTTCCAGAACGTACGCGGTAGTCATTCAAGTTGGACGCGCCTCGCCGGTAAGGCGAAAAAGTTAGAGACTTTCGACGGCGCACGTTGTTGCGGCCGCCGCCGTGCACTATTTTTCCTCGTTTCTGTTTGCTGCTTTCGTGGTTTGCATACACTGCGATGACGTTCGGCTTTAAAACAGAATCGAGTGAGTGTACGTGATTGTGGGAGCTATGTGGGGTACTTCTTGCATATGACATGTCTGATCTTGACGTAGGCGGCGTCCGCGCGCGCTTGGTGTCGTTCGGGCGCTCGTACTCGCATGTGTTTGAGTATTTAAGGACGGGTTACGTATGTAATACAGGCGGTCAGTAACCGCTGACGACGTGCCCCTGACTGGCGGAGGATGTGCTTGGGTGTTAGAATATGCCGGCGCAAAGCCAGGCTTATTCTGAAAGCATGTTTTAAAGCGATTTCTCAGAAAATAATTGCTTTCATTAGTTATAGCCAGTGCCTATTGCGAAACGAGGTTTCCGCTGCCTTTTACGTGAAAAAGTGTTTTCGTTGCAAAATTATTTTGAACGAAACACTCGCGGCAGGTGTGTGTACAGTAACGGTTTGTTGAACAAATGGCGGTTTAAAATACATATTATCAATGTGTATGTTTTGGTTATTCCCATAATCCCGGATCACTTCCCCCGCTTCTTCACTCCAGTTGACAGCCACACTCGAGGAAATGAAGGTGTCTCTATGGTCTGGCGCCTCACCGCTCGTGATGGGAAAATCAACAGCCGCGCTAGCCCTGTCAACGAGGCAGTCGGTCGTACATTTCCCTTGGTTGGACAAGACGACGGAGGAAAAGAGGTGAGTGGCACCCACGTAAAGGAACCCAAACCAATATCGTTTGCTGTCTAAAGGAAGCTCACATCATCTTGTGCTGCAAATTTGTCGCCAAGTGACGTGTTACAAAAGCTACTCTTTGAAAGTTGTGTTTTACACGATAATGCCAAAAAACTTTGTTCCTTCTCATGACTTTTTGCGTTTGTTGTTTTGTTGTGAGCCTTCATTATGTCTGTGTGAACCACTTATTGTGTAGTTTTTGCGAACGTTTACTGCAATACATTTTCTCATTATAATATCACGTTCTGCTTTTCAGATAATGTTTTTATGGTGCTCACGCTGAACAGGAGTGACAACCTAGCAAGTCACAAGTATGATGCCTCCAGCCGTCACCACTTTTTGAATTATTTTTAATCATAAGCAATAAATATGGAAACATGATGCCGATTTCCGCAATTTATTTTGCACCATATGAAACTATGCACATCACAAAAAACGGCAGGAAGTGGAAGATGGAAGCTTGCGATGAAAGAATCCGTAAACAGGGGATGGGTGCTCGAGCCGACGTTTCGACAAGTGGACTTGTCTTCTTCGAGGCTGGAACTGATTTTCCTTATCTGTCGTGTGTATATACTTCGTGCCCTCTCCAGAGTGGGGGTGGGGGAGACGGGGAGAGGCCGCCGTGACGAACTGTGTGAGTCATAAGCAAGGCGGAAAAAAAAGAACAAAAAGCGGGGGGAGGGTGTACGTTTCGCTGAATGATTGCCAGTGGAAGCACGTGGTATTTTAACAATAGTAGGTCCGAAATTCCTAGAAGGGCTTAACTCTCGTTGGTTTTCCTTGTGTATGTACCATACCGAATCGATTCAAGAGCCCGTTCCAAACGTTAATACCTGCTCGCTGGAGTGTATTGAACTTGTGAATAAGGTATGACTCTGTCTATTTTCTTTCCCTTGGGGACCGGAAGTTTGACTGAAGTATGTAATGTTTGAGATCTTCGAAACTGTGACCTGCTACATTAAAATGCTGTGCCACTGCTTTGGATAATTTCTTCGCCGTGTCGGCGCGATGTCCGTTTAATCTAACATTAACAGGTTGTCCTGTTTCGTTCCTGTTCACATTGTCATTTCGTTCAGTGTTCATATTGTCAAATACGGTACATTGGCGAAACGCGACAACCTGTTAATGTTAGATTAAACGGGCATCGCGCGGACACGGTGAAGAAGTTACCCAAAGCAGTGGCACAGCATTTTAATATAGCAGGTCACAATTTCGAAGATCTCAAACGTTACATACTTCAAACTTCCGGTCCCCAAGGGACAGAAAATATACAGAGTTATACCTTATTCACAAGTTCAATACACTCCAGCCAGCAGGTATCAACCTTTTTAAGGGGGCTCTTGAATCAATTCGGTATGTTACATACACAACGATAACCAACGAGAGTTAAGCCCTTCTAGGAATTTTGAACCTACTATTGTTAAAATGCCACGTGCTTCCACTGACAATCATTCAGCGAAACGTACACCTTCCCCCCGTTTTTGTTCTTTTTTTTCCGCCTTGCTTATGACTCACACAGTTCGTCACGGTGGCTTCTCCCCGCCTTTCCCACCCCGAGTCTGGAGAAAGCACGAAGCACATACACACGATAGCTAAGGAAATCAGTTCTAGCCTTGAAGAAGACAAGTCCACTTGTCGAAACGCCGGCTCGAGCACCCACCACCTGTTTACAGATTTTTTCATATGCACATCACAGTCACACATTTTAGTTGGCTATACTCATACAAGCATGTAAATGAGGAATACCTCAACTTCTTAATTGGAAATCACAGACCATCTTTTCGTGCTTTCTGTATTACTTTGCTGAAAAAGGTGTGTTGTTTGGCGAGTTTTATTAAAACAATGCTAAAATTGAACCATTCTTTTTTTTTGCAGCTTCTTGACCCAAAAGCAAGTATTATTGGACTTGCTTAAAGTGAATACTTCACTCTTTTCAACAGTAGTCGCGCAGAAGTAGAGCAAGGGTCAATGAGTAGCTTAAAATAGTTGTGGAGCCGCTTGACGCTTTGGTGTGGGTCATTTGACCCCCGTAGGAGTGTTACCGACAAGAGTCGTCTGACTCCTTCATAAGTGGTAGCGTGATCCTTCGGGTAAGAGTCCTTCCACTCTTCCTAGAGGGTCGGGGAGCTCTCCTAGACCGCGCCGACTCTGACCCAACAAGAGAGTCACCGTGACTTTTTAAGGACAGTCGTATACGTGGCAAGTGAGAACTCTCCAGAAAAAGTCACGCATACTCTTTTTTCTTAGAGTGTATGATACTATGGAAATCACAGTCACAAAATTTGTTGGCTATACTCATACAAGAATGTAAATGAGGAATACCTCAACTTCTTAATTTGAAATCACAGACCATCTTTTCGCGCTTTCTGTATTATTTTGCTGAAAAAGGTGGGTTATTTTAACGAGTTTTAATAAAACAATGCTAAAATTGAACTATTCTTTTGTTGCAGTCACCGGCAAAAAAGGCAAGTATTATTGGACTTGCTTAAAATAAATACTTGACTACTTTCAACAGTAGTCGCGCAGAAGTAGAGCAAGGGTCAATGAGTAGCTTAAAATAGTTGTGGAGTCGTTTGACGCTTCGGTGTGGGTCATTTGACCCCCGTAGGAGTGTTACCGACAAGAGTCGTCTGACTCCTTCATAAGTGGTAGCGTGATCCTTCGGGTAAGAGTCCTTCCACTCTTCCTAGAGGGTCGGGGAGCTCTCCTAGACCGCGCCGACTCTGACCCAACAAGAGAGTCACCGTGACTTTTTAAGGACAGTCGTATACGTGGCAAGTGAGAACTCTCCAGAAAAAGTCACGCATACTCTTTTTTCTTAGAGTGTATGATACTATGGAAATCACAGTCACAAAATTTGTTGGCTATACTCATACAAGAATGTAAATGAGGAATACCTCAACTTCTTAATTTGAAATCACGGACCATCTTTTCGCGCTTTCTGTATTATTTTGCTGAAAAAGGTGGGTTATTTTAACGAGTTTTAATAAAACAATGCTAAAATTGAACTATTCTTTTGTTGCAGTCACCGGCAAAAAAGGCAAGTATTATTGGACTTGCTTAAAATAAATACTTGACTACTTTCAACAGTAGTCGCGCAGAAGTAGAGCAAGGGTCAATGAGTAGCTTAAAATAGTTGTGGAGCCGCTTGACGCTTTGGTGTGGGTCATTTGACCCCCGTAGGAGTGTTACCGACAAGAGTCGTCTGACTCCTTCATAAGTGGTAGCGTGATCCTTCGGGTAAGAGTCCTTCCACTCTTCCTAGAGGGTCGGGGAGCTCTCCTAGACCGCGCCGACTCTGACCCAACAAGAGAGTCACCGTGACTTTTTAAGGACAGTCGTATACGTGGCAAGTGAGAACTCTCCAGAAAAAGTCACGCATACTCTTTTTCTTAGAGTGTATGATACTATGGAAATCACAGTCACAAAATTTGTTGGCTATACTCATACAAGAATGTAAATGAGGAATACCTCAACTTCTTAATTTGAAATCACAGACCATCTTTTCGCGCTTTCTGTATTATTTTGCTGAAAAAGGTGGGTTATTTTAACGAGTTTTAATAAAACAATGCTAAAATTGAACTATTCTTTTGTTGCAGTCACCGGCAAAAAAGGCAAGTATTATTGGACTTGCTTAAATAAATACTTGACTACTTTCAACAGTAGTCGCGCAGAAGTAGAGCAAGGGTCAATGAGTAGCTTAAAATAGTTGTGGAGTCGTTTGACGCTTCGGTGTGGGTCATTTGACCCCCGTAGGAGTGTTACCGACAAGAGTCGTCTGACTCCTTCATAAGTGGTAGCGTGATCCTTCGGGTAAGAGTCCTTCCACTCTTCCTAGAGGGTCGGGGAGCTCTCCTAGACCGCGCCGACTCTGACCCAACAAGAGAGTCACCGTGACTTTTAAGGACAGTCGTATACGTGGCAAGTGAGAACTCTCCAGAAAAAGTCACGCATACTCTTTTTTCTTAGAGTGTATGATACTATGGAAATCACAGTCACAAAATTTGTTGGCTATACTCATACAAGAATGTAAATGAGGAATACCTCAACTTCTTAATTTGAAATCACAGACCATCTTTTCGCGCTTTCTGTATTATTTTGCTGAAAAAGGTGGGTTATTTTAACGAGTTTTAATAAAACAATGCTAAAATTGAACTATTCTTTTGTTGCAGTCACCGGCAAAAAAGGCAAGTATTATTGGACTTGCTTAAAATAAATACTTGACTACTTTCAACAGTAGTCGCGCAGAAGTAGAGCAAGGGTCAATGAGTAGCTTAAAATAGTTGTGGAGTCGTTTGACGCTTCGGTGTGGGTAATTTGACCCCCGTAGAAGTGTTACCGGCAAGAGTCGTCCGACTCCCACGTAAGTGGTAGCGTGATCCTTCGGATAAAAGTCCTTGTAATCTTCCTAGAGGGTCAGGGAACTCTCCAAGAGCGCGCCGACTCTGATCCAACAAGAGAGTCACCGTGACTCTTTAAGGACAGTCGTATACGTGGCAAGTGAGAACTCTCCGGAAAGAGTCACGCATACTCTATTTTAAATGCGAAGCATATCTTAGCAAACCTTTGCCACTTTGAGCGTATCTATCTATCTATCTATCTATCTATCTATCTATCTATCTATCTATCTATCTATCTATCTATCTATCTATCTATCTATCTATCTATCTATCTATCTATCTATCTATCTATCTATCTATCTATCTATCTATCTATCTATCTATCTATCTATCTATCTATCTAATCTATCTAGCCGCCTACGTCTGGGTGCTCTCATGATCGCCTCCTTAACTTGGTGTGGTCCGAAATTGGCCTGGGAGGGTAAGAGGACTTGACGAATATGACTGTCGGGTCATGACATGATTAACGTGAAAATCCTGTCGCGTACGTCGTCAAACCCTTTCCTCCAGAGACGTGTGGCACATACCCGTTTACCACGGGCCGGGGTGTACGGGTATGCGTCACAGGTGATTGACAGTTTATATCTACGCAGGAACGGCGAGAACAGACATTGGTAATTCGGATGCGAGAGCGTTAAGAAAAACCAATATCGGCAACGTTGACCCGACGGAATAGAAAGAATAAAAATTAGGATCCCAGAAGGAATCGAACCCAAGCATTCTGCGTAGCAATCGGGTATTCTACCAGAGAGCCACGCCAGGTCAATAAACTGGTTTGGAAAAACAGCCTATGCAGACGTAATGTCGGTGAAACGTCAATTGTGGTTGTAGTTCTGGCTATCTAATTTCATAACAAAGCAATAAACGCTACATATGTATTTCTACGATACAGGGCATCATGTTAGGTTAGTGGTGTGGTTCAAGTGTTGGCTCCGCTTTTATAGCAGCCTAATAAATATTACATTTGTATTCCCATGATTGTACAAGCTATATCGAGGCATTGCTCGACAGTGGAGGAATACATTAGCGAAAGTTACGTATGACATTCACATGATTGCACCATAAAGTGCACATGGTTTTGATAATACTGACGTATGTACCCGAACGCGAGGCCTGACGTTACGTCGCATCATAAATTATGCTTGAAACGCCAGTGTTGTCGACGTGCCTGGTAAACCCACGATGTGCACACAGCTACTACACTTACCATAACATGTCGATCTACCTCGTAACAGTTGGCTGAAAGCCATAAAATACAGCATAGAAGTACTCGCTGACTGCTTCGCATGAACCCGATTCCCACAACGCGCGGGATCTGCCAAATTTTTTTGCTTAGAGTGTATGATACTATGCAAATCACAGTCACACAATTTTGTTGGCTATACTGATACAAGCATGTAAATGAGGAATACCTCAATTTCTTAATTGGAAATCACAGACCATCTTTTCGCGCTTCCTATATTACTTTGCTGAAGAAGGTGTGTTGTTTTGGCGAGTTTTATTAAAACAATGCTAAAATTGAACTATTCTTTTTTGCAGGCGGTTGTCCCAAAGGCAAGTATTATTGGACTTGCTTAAAATGAATATATATATATATATATATATATATATATATATATATATATATATATATATATATATATATATATACTTCATTCTTTTCATCAGTAGTCGCGCAAAAATTGAGCAAGGGTGAAATGAGTAGCCTAAAATAGTTGTGGAGTCGCTTGAAGCTTTGGTGTGGGTAATTTGACCCCCGTTGTAGTGTTACCGGCAAGAGCCGTCTGACTCCCTCATAAGTGGTAGCGTGATCCTTCGAATAAGGGTCCTTCTACTCTTCCTAGAGGGTCAGCGAGCTCTCGTAGAGCGCGTCTACTCTGATCCAGCAAGAGAGTCAACGTGACTCTTTAAGGAGAGTCGTATACGTGACAAGTCAGAGCTCTCCGGAACGAGTCACGCATACTCTTTTTAACACGAAAGTGTTTTATGTCGGGGTCCACCAAGACTTCAGTGACGTATTTCCGTCACGGAAATGACGTCGAAAAAATATACACGATCAGATGGGAAAGAAAAAATGTTCCATCAATGGGCATCGAACCTACGACCGCGCGGTCAGCAACAAGAAATGCCCGGCACGCTATCCACTGCGCCACGTTCACAGACTGCAGAGGCTTTACAACGCGCTTTTTATATCTACCACTCTCCCGGTAGTCGGGGTGGTGTTGCCCTCTGGGAGCGGTAAGGTAAAGCAACTCGTCATTACTGTGGCCTCCGTGACTAGCATCTGCAACGCGTTACACGTCCGTCCCATTCGGCGCGTTTTCAATAGTAGTTCAAGTTTGTCAATGAATTAACACACCGCGAGGTGGCGACCTTAGCCCTAGCGTCGTAAGAGCGCCGGCCTCGCTCATATCATCACGCTAATCCAAACCAAAAATAGCTCTGCGGCGCGCGCCTGTCTCACCTGGCTATAACACCGCGTTCCCCGCTCACGCGCTCGCTGCGAGAAAAATCGCGGCCGGGCTACCGGGGCGGCACGGCGCGCTTTGCGTTTCCCTCTAGTCCGGCCGTTGTGTTCAATCACATTTTAACATGCCGCGGAATGGCGACCAAGTTCTGCGTCCAATATGCGACGCTCTTCTGGCTATCACACCTCGTTCTCTGATTACGCTTTCACCGTTAACTACTACATCTACCACAAGGGTTTGTTTAATCACTTAGCATGGACGTTAGTCGTCGGGATGGAGATGTACCACCAATCATCAAAGTGGGAATATCCACGTTAAACGGCGCTATAGCTGCCAGACATCAATATACATTGTGCAAACTCTCTTATATGAATGCACAGTAAACATTCAATTACTTCTGTAAGGGCACGCTTTACTTTCGTGTTATTCCGATTCCTATGACGGAGGGATCAACCATGTTTTTTTTTTTCTTAGAGTGTATGATACTATGCAAATCACAGTCACACAATTTTGTTGGCTATACTCATACAAGAATGTAAATGAGGAATACCTCAACTTCTTAATTTGAAATCACAGACCATCTTTTCGCGCTTTCTGTATTATTTTGCTGAAAAAGGTGGGATATTTTAACGAGTTTTAATAAAACAATGCTAAAATTGAACTATTCTTTTGTTGCAGTCGCCGGCAAAAAAGGCAAGTATTATTGGACTTGCTTAAAATAATACTTGACTACTTTCAACAGTAGTCGCGCAGAAGTAGAGCAAGGGTCAATGAGTAGCTTAAAATAGTTGTGGAGTCGTTTTGACGCTTCGGTGTGGGTAATTTGACCCCCGTAGAAGTGTTACCGGCAAGAGTCGTCTGACTCCCACGTAAGTGGTAGCGTGATCCTTCGGATAAAAGTCCTTGTAATCTTCCTAGAGGGTCAGGGAACTCTCCAAGAGCGCGCCGACTCTGATCCAACAAGAGAGTCACCGTGACTCTTTAAGGACAGTCGTATACGTGGCAAGTGAGAACTCTCCGGAAAGAGTCACGCATACTCTATTTTAAATGCGAAGCATATCTTAGCAAACCTTTGCCACTTTGAGCGTATCTATCTATCTATCTATCTATCTATCTATCTATCTATCTATCTATCTATCTATCTATCTATCTATCTATCTATCTATCTATCTATCTATCTATCTATCTATCTATCTATCTATCTATCTATCTATCTATCTATCTATCTATCTATCTATCTGCCTACGTCTGGGTGCTCTCATGATCGCCTCCTTAACTTGGTGTGGTCCGAAATTGGCCTGGGAGGGTAAGAGGACTTGACGAATATGACTGTCGGGTCATGACATGATTAACGTGAAAATCCTGTCGCGTACGTCGTCAAACCCTTTCCTCCAGAGACGTGTGGCACATACCCGTTTACCACGGGCCGGGGTGTACGGGTATGCGTCACAGGTGATTGACAGTTTATATCTACGCAGGAACGGCGAGAACAGACATTGGTAATTCGGATGCGAGAGCGTTAAGAAAAACCAATATCGGCAACGTTGACCCGACGGAATAGAAAGAATAAAAATTAGGATCCCAGAAGGAATCGAACCCAAGCATTCTGCGTAGCAATCAGGTATTCTACCAGAGAGCCACGCCAGGTCAATAAACTGGTTTGGAAAAACAGCCTATGCAGACGTAATGTCGGTGAAACGTCAATTGTGGTTGTAGTGCTGGCTATCTAATTTCATAACAAAGCAATAAACGCTACATATGTATTTCTACGATACAGGCATCATGTCAGGTTAGTGTGTGTGGTTCAAGTGTTGGCTCCGCTTTTATAGCAGCCTAATAAATATTACATTTGTATTCCCATGATTGTACAAGCTATATCGAGGCATTGCTCGACAGTGGAGGAATACATTAGCGAAAGTTACGTATGACATTCACATGATTGCACCATAAAGTGCACATGGTTTTGATAATACTGACGTATGTACCCGAACGCGAGGCCTGACGTTACGTCGCATCATAAATTATGCTTGAAACGCCAGTGTTGTCGACGTGCCTGGTAAACCCACGATGTGCACACAGCTACTACACTTACCATAACATGTCGATCTACCTCGTAACAGTTGGCTGAAAGCCATAAAATACAGCATAGAAGTACTCGCTGACTGCTTCGCATGAACCCGATTCCCACAACGCGCGGGATCTGCCAAATTTTTTTGCTTAGAGTGTATGATACTATGCAAATCACAGTCACACAATTTTGTTGGCTATACTGATACAAGCATGTAAATGAGGAATACCTCAATTTCTTAATTGGAAATCACAGACCATCTTTTCGCGCTTCCTATATTACTTTGCTGAAGAAGGTGTGTTGTTTTGGCGAGTTTTATTAAAACAATGCTAAAATTGAACTATTCTTTTTTTGCAGGCGGTTGTCCCAAAGGCAAGTATGATTGGACTTGCTTAAAATGAATATATATATATATATATTATATAAGATATATATATATATATATAATATATATATATATATACTTCATCTTTTCATCAGTAGTCGCGCAAAAATTGAGCAAGGGTGAAATGAGTAGCCTAAAATAGTTGTGGAGTCGCTTGAAGCTTTGGTGTGGGTAATTTGACCCCCGTTGTAGTGTTACCGGCAAGAGCCGTCTGACTCCCTCATAAGTGGTAGCGTGATCCTTCGAATAAGGGTCCTTCTACTCTTCCTAGAGGGTCAGCGAGCTCTCGTAGAGCGCGTCTACTCTGATCCAGCAAGAGAGTCAACGTGACTCTTTAAGGAGAGTCGTATACGTGACAAGTCAGAGCTCTCCGGAAAGAGTTACGCATACTCTTTTTTTTCTTATCTTAGAGTGTATGATACTATGCAAATCACAGTCACACAATTTTGTTGGCTATACTGATACAAGCATGTAAATGAGGAATACCTCAATTTCTTAATTGGAAATCACAGACCATCTTTTCGCGCTTCCTATATTACTTTGCTGAAGAAGGTGTGTTGTTTTGGCGAGTTTTATTAAAACAATGCTAAAATTGAACTATTCTTTTTTTGCAGGCGGTTGTCCCAAAGGCAAGTATTATTGGACTTGCTTAAAATAAATACTTGACTACTTTCAACAGTAGTCGCGCAGAAGTAGAGCAAGGGTCAATGAGTAGCTTAAAATAGTTGTGGAGTCGTTTGACGCTTCGGTGTGGGTAATTTGACCCCCGTAGAAGTGTTACCGGCAAGAGTCGTCCGACTCCCACGTAAGTGGTAGCGTGATCCTTTGGATAAAAGTCCTTCCACTCTTCCTAGAGGGTCAGGGAGCTCTCTTAGAGCGCGCCGACTGTGACCCAACAAGAGAGTCACCGTGACTCTTTAAGGAGTGTCGTGTGCGTGGCAACTCAGAACTCTCCGGAAAGAGTTACGCATACTCTTTTTTTTCTTATCTTAGAGTGTATGATACAATGAAAATCACAGTCACACATTTTTTTGGCTATACTCATACAAGCACGTAAATGAGGAGTACCTCAATTTCTTAATTGGACATCACAGACCATCTTTTCGCTTTCTATGTTTCTTTGCTGAAAAAGGTGTGTTGTTTTGACGCGTTTTAATAAAACAATGCTAAAATCGATGTATTCATTTTTTTGCAGCCACATGAAGTGCGGGCAAGTATCATTAGGCTTTCTTAAAATAAATACTTCACTATTTCGAACAGTAGTCACGCCAGAGTAGAGCAAGGATCAAATGAGAAGCTTAAAATAGTTGTGGAGTCGCTTGACGTTACTGTGTGGGTAATTTAACCCTTGTAGGAGTGTTACCGGCAAGAGTCGCCTGACTCCCTCATAACTGTTAGCTTGATCCTTCGGATAACAGTCCTTCCACTCTTCCTAGAGGGTCAGGGAACTCTCCTAGAGCGCGCCGACTGTGACCCACCAAGAGAGTCACCGTGACTCTTTAAAGAGAGTCGTATACGTGGCAAGACAGAACTGTCCGAAAAGAGTCCCGCATCATCTTTTTTTTTTCTTCGAGTGCAATACAGCGAACGATCCCGGGGCCGCCGCCATGAACGGCGCCGGGCTGCTCGCGATTTCCAATTTCCATAGAGTTCCGAAGCGCAGCCAAAGTCGACTAGCTAAAGCACCCGCCAACCCATGCCGGTGCACTTCAAGTGCGCGACATACAATCGAGCTTGTTGCCGGCGACCGCAATGCGTTTTGGACGAGTTGCAGAACAGCGGCGAGGCCTCCGCCCAATATCGCGAGGTCACAGCCCATCACCACGGCGAATACTCGCGGAGCGAGCACGTCCGGGCTGCCGACGAAATGGCGGCCAATATCGAGGCGGTCACATAGTACAGGCCAGCTGGCGCCCAAGCCGGCCGTCGCGGTACATTTCGTGCGCGTGATACACAAAACGATCGCGTCCGTTACCGACAATCGCGATCAGTTTCGCTGACGCGATACGCACGGCAGAATAAAGAGTGAACACACACTTGTGAAGGAATCCAGCGCCGACTTGTGCCCAGAGTCGGTCGGATTGAAATCGTGGAGCCGATAGGCCTACTGTGTTGTCGGCTACCATTCCCAGCCGGTGGCGACGCAGTGCCTTGACTACGCCGGAGATATACAGCGCGGTGTCGCGACATGTCGAGACCAGCTCCAGACTTCATGGGTACAGCGAAACGCAAAAGCAGCACCACACGCTCATCCAAGCATTCGTTTATATCGAAGGCACCGCGGCGTAGGTCCTAGATAGTCGAACTCCGAGCGCGATACAACCGCCAAACACGCCACCACGAAAACAATTGGGAAGACTGACCCAAGAGTGAGGAGGGCGGTTAGTTGTCCTGACAACGGTCTGCACACGGGACGTATCTCTTCACACGGCCTGCATCTCCCGCGCGGTTGATTCCCTTCCAAACTAACTGGTTTTCACACTGCACGCATCCCTCTGCGGTGTCTCCCCAATCGTCTCTCCGTTCATCGCGCGCGCCTATTGGGCTCTGTTACTCCTCTTTCTAGCAATTTGCCTTAGAGTGCTCGTAGTCGTCTTTTTACTAACGTTCTGCTTCTCTGTCGCTTAATTGCACTGCATGCTGCATTTCTTATCTTTCTGCAGGTATGTGATTCGGCGATGCTTGCCTCTAAGTTTGTCAATGACACCTTGACTGAACGCCGAGGGAGGATCATGTCCCAAGGGGCCCGCGAAGTAGGTGAACAATTATTCGTAAACCCGCTGTGTGGCGCATATTGCCGCTACCGCACTGCGTGGCTTTTCACTTAGTGTCTCCGTCACATTGACCAGCAGGCTCAGCAGATACTTTTCATGGAGTGCTTTGTTTAAAATTCTGTTATTTGAAATGATGGGCCATGAAGTAGCTTGTTGGTGCCGCTCCGTCGGAATGTGTGTGTTGCAAATGGTTATATTGATGCTGCGGGATTGGTTATGTCAAGAGTGTATTATAGTCGAGAAGGAATGCTTGCTTTTAATGTGAACGAGGGATGAAATGCGGGCTTGCTAGTACACACATTTTAGTAGGTTTCCTTTTAGCACGAATAAAAAGACAGTACAAAGTAGGCACACGCAGATGTTGCCCATAGACCGAGAAATGTGAAAGTCGGCAGTTATTTAGTACATATACCAGTTGTCGGGCAACCTAAAGAAAATTGGACGCCAAGCAAACACATACGTGTTTTTTTAGCACCTAAAAAAACTAATCAGCCCATGTTTAAAAACAGTACCAGAGAAGGGAAGCGATCCGGGCTGCCCAGTCATGCACAGCATCCCGTTAACGTGCAGGACCTGTTACGTCGGGCGGTCGGGAAGCTGCTTCAATAATAGATTGCGTGACCACAAAAATAAAGTTGGCAAAAGCACACATAATGGCTTCCTCGCACTCCATTGTAATCGGCATCGACGTTCCCCTCTCTTTCAGTCCACCAAAATAGTAGGTAGGCGTAAATGTTAACTAACAAGGATTTTAATAGACGTGCGTATCAGCAAGCGGTAATTGGCACTAACGGACAAGAATAACAATGTATGCGCATTTCTTGAAACATCAGTGCATCTTTTCACTTTGTTCACCATGATCGCGTGGCTGTGACTCGCGAGGCGAGGACATAAGTGTACGCTGCTTTCCAAAAAGAAACCACAGTTGGAAGTTAGCGCCGTGTGTGTCCATGTGTGCCTACTTTGTCCTGTCTTGTATTTGCGCTTGAAACAAAGCTACTTTAATGAGAAATTATTGTATTTCAGCAATATTTCTCGCACTTTCTACAAAGGGAAGATTTCGCTCGATCATTATGTTGCAGAACATCGCGCAAATAAATAAATAAACCTACCATCATAAGTCGCATTTGAAGCGAAATTACCGTTTTGTTTTCAAATCTTGTTCCGCGAAAATTGTAAGGCCTGGAACATTAGGTATTGCCACGCGTTGTGGTCAGTACAGGTACATCTTATGTAAAGCGGAGCATGCTATCAGTGGCCAAATTGGACAAAACTGCATGCCAGCGTGTTCTGTCAGAAGATGTGGTACATAGATCCAGAGTGCGTCCCCAATGGCGACGCGGGAGCGGCATCGGTAACACGGGAAGTGAAGCCACTAATTCTCTCACTGACCATGGCATATCCAGAAGGATTCGTGACGCAAACATGCACGCGCTTTTAAATCGGGGAGTGGAGGAGGAAGGACGAAGTGCGCGACACCTGGAGAATGCCGCAACAAGTGCATTCGGTGCCTGCCCTACCATGCGATGTGCTATACGTGAGGCGAACACGTAACCCGGGGCGGAGCTGGCGCAACGTGTGGGAGGATCGGGAAAGAGCTTGCGGCGAGGTGGGTGTGATGTCAACATGGGTAATTTCTGCGGTTCTTTGGCATATTTTAAGTTAGGAGGTGTCCCCTAATGTGCCCTCCATCGTATACAACCGTTACCTGCAGGCATTCCATCGCTTTGATATACGTTTTGGGTGTTCATGTGCCCTCGTGTATTCATTACAGTGAACTTTGAGTCATGCGCGCTGCAGAAGACACGTAGGAAGAAGTGTGGTTGTGGGCGGTAGGATCGAACGGTGCTGACCGCGGGAGGACTTAGGGCACATATGGGCTGCATACCTGCGTTCGCCAGTTCTTCGCGCACGACGGCCTGGATTAACGACACTGCCGGGCGGGCCTCCTCGTAAGAACGGGCCTGCGGTGCGGATGGGGATGCTGCCTCAACCTCTCGCTGCACAAGGCGCGGGAAGTTTTCGGTACTGGGCGGCGGCTGCAGCTGGACGTTTTTGCACAACGACGTGGCGGCGGTGTTAGGGAACCGAAAAAATTGCTGCGTGACTCGACGACTCTTCGCTTCTTAAAAGCGTCGGCGCTCCCTGATCATGTCGTCGAGGTGGAGCAGTCCTTGTAGACTAGTAAGTGAAATGCGTCATCGATGCATTTAGGAACGTGGCTGACTTTGTCAGTTTCGGGCATTTGCTCGTCAACTTGCCGGCAAAAATCTGACATCTTGGATGTACCCCGTGTACGGCTCCGTCGAGGTTTGTACGGCACGAAAGTTCTTTTTTGGCGGCTCGTTGTCATGTAATAGGCTTCCCGGAAAGGTCTTTCATTTTTTGTTTGCATACATCCCAACTGGTCAGCTCCTCCTCGTGCGTCATTTGAACCACACACTGGCCGTTCTCCTTTGATGCTGGCACGTTTGACAGCATCAAAGTGGGATCCCACTGGCTGGTCTTGCTGGCGCGCTCGTAGTCGGCCAGCCACTTTTCGACGTGCACTTTATCAGTTCCGCAGAAGGTACCAGGGTCTAGGAGATGGGTCACAACGACGTGGCTGGGTTCAGTTGTCGTAGCGGGGGCTGGATCAACGGCCCTGTCGGTCTACATGATGGATTGCCCAAGGAGACGCCCGCTGCGAAGTTCCGTGGTGTGCTTCAGATACACCCTGCGCCTCTACCAAAGATGTTACGGGGAGACGACAGAAGACAGCTGTATTTACAATATTGACACAATCACAGTGATCGGAGTAACAACCAAGATGACGAAACAGCAACTAACCCGTCCTTCTCGTCTTCGTCCTCTGGGTAAGCGGCACATAACAATATCAGGTCATACATGGGCTTCTCCTAGCTCTTTGCTCTCACCCAACCTATGTATATGGACTTGCAACTTTCATCCGAGTCTCTCGAAACCTTTTCACCAAAGTGACTGTTGCGTACTCCTGTTAGATTTGCTTGCTCCACTAAGCTGATTTTCACGAAAACAATATTTATTGGTGGTCGTATCTCTCAAAACTTTCAGCCTTCATCCGTGCCCCTCTCCTTCTGCCATCGGTAAAAAATCTTGCGAGAGAAAGTTAATTTCGCTCTTTTTTCCCGTGTCTTCTTTCTTCACCCGTTGCCCTTCTTTCATGCTATCACCCTGGAGGACCGCTACAGAGGCTACTTTGTCTGTAATCCCTGACCTACACTCACTCCCGCAGTGTCCCCTTCTCTTGCACAACTGACACACTACTTGTGGATGTGAACGGCCATCCCCAGCTCGACAGTTCATTGCCCGGTGCCCAGTGCGGTTACACAGGAAGCACCTGAGTTGTCGCTGTGACATGTATGGTACCCCTTGCGCCTACCCTTTGTCTCATCTGGTTTTGCTTTGGCGACATCCTCATTAGTCTTCGCCGCGTTTCTAAGACCCTCTGCCTCCAAGTATTGGTCAGCGTCCTCTGCCACACTATTGAATGAAGCTGCTATTCGTTCTTTAAGTAATGCACTCAGCTTATTGCTACAGCAATTTGAGAATCGCTCAACGATCATGCAGTCACGCACCCTTTCTTAAGCATTTTCCCCATTTGTCACCGTTACCCATCTGCAAAAGTAATTTCACGAACGATGCAAACGGCTTCGCAGTCTCGGCGTTCTCTGGCTTGCAGCCCCGAAACAACTCCCAGAAATCGTCCGCCGTCAACCTAAATCTTTGTAACAGAGTCTTAACATTATCGTAGTCCACTGAGTCATCAGCTGGCACCCCACTCAAAACACTTAATGCTTCCGCGACCAGGCCCAGACAGAGTGCTGTTGCCCACTCCCCTTTTTTCCGAACGTTGACCCCTGGTTCTAATCTATGCAAATATGCATCTAGGTGATCACATTTTTCATCAAACAAAACCATCAGTTTTCTTAGGCATGCATGTATGCGGGTGGTTTTGGGTGACTGCGAACCAGAGGATTCTGATGTCACACTGTTCATCTTGTGGAACACCATGTGGTGGCGCCAGTCCTCAACATTAATTTGAGAAGCTCTTTTCACGTTCAAACTCGCGCTCCTGATTCTATCGTTCATACTCGAGGTTCCCTTTCATTCAGCGCTATCTGCTTATCTTGTTCTCCGTTCCGCATTGTCAAAAACTCAGTCTCCTCCTTGGTCATTCCTAAACCTTTTGCTACCGCCGTCAAGCGCTCCCAACCCATCTCCGCACCCTCCGAGTATCAGTGACTAGGCAGGAAAAGGAAAAAAATCCGGGAATCTTCTGATCTTAACAACCTCGCCGTTCGCACTGATCTCAGGGGCGTGTATTTTGGAGACAGGTTGAGAGGACACTGGGAGGCACAGTGCACACGATTATTTGCAGCCTAGAAAAAGCAGAAAAACTCAAGTCAGTAAAAACCAACAAGCAGGGAAAACTGTACATGAAGAACTGTAAACAAATATCCAAAAATAAACTAAGAATAAAATCCTCAGCCCTCGCTACGTACTGAATCTGCTCAATGTCTGAAGCCCTTGCTACAGTCCGTTCTCTTAGGCCTCGCAGTCGAGTCATAGCCCGTATGGAACACTCTTACTTGGTTCCGTCGATCGGAACCTCCTGAAAGTCCAAACTCGGTTCTGTTGCGTGCAAGGGTGATGTTGCCGACGATCCTTATGAAATCGTCATTAAGATGCGTACGCCAGCCAAGCTGCCGTAAGCCTATGCCCGGTCACTGTCGCTGACGTGGCAGGTCGTCTTCGTCGATTAGGCCTAAGTACGAGCTCTGGCCCTGGTCCAAGTGGCGACGTAGCGTCCCGGGGAATCTTGCTGGCCAACCTTCAAAGGGAGATTGCTCCTGATAAGTCTGGAACTGCCGCAGGAGGCTCCAGCACCTCCGAGGAGCCTCGCTCGAATGTCGTCGAGGCCAACGGCCACGCCGGGAAGTACCAACGTCACGGACTCCTCAACCGAACGCCCGCTGCTCCCGTCACCAGTACAAAGCTGACAATCCAACCTTCTTCGACAGCCACACAAACAATGCGAGCTCACCGTACTTCCACATTTGTTTACGGATCGCGCCACGCGCGTCGAGCCTTGAGCCACTCTGTGCACGCTCTCGTGCCCTTTCGAGTGGCCCTACAGCTTCTTCGTCGTCGTCTTTGCGTGATCATCTTACTCCTTCAAAAAAAAAAAACAAAAAACTTCTTTTCTGCTGTATTGCGTGCGCGTTAAATAATTGCGATGCCGTCTTGTTAAATAGCAGAGCTGTTCACTTGACACCTCAACACACACTTCTCCCGCACTCCTCACACGTCACTTCACCAAACTCTCCCTATCACTCTTTTCACCACGCAACCAACACCAATGCATCGTTGCAGATGCTACCAGCTCTATTTCATATTTCAACTTCTTAGAGACATGAGAAATTTTCTCCTTTATTGACGGAAAAGACTGTTCTAGATCATTTCGATGTTCTTCGCACGTGTTTTTCCACCTTACTCATCATTCTATCTCTTTATATCAAAGTCAGCGATGAATAAGGATTGGTTGGCGTGCATAAGTTTTCAAAGCCTGCATTCCCGTGCATGCGCTGAAAACCGTATGCACGCCAGCCAATCCTTAATCGTCGCTGATTTTGATAAATTGAGACTTCCCTGCCAGTGTTTGACTTAGATATCCATACTTTTCTATGTATTCTAGGGTTCAGGTCTCTATCACGAACGCTCACCTTTCGCGAAACCTCTTAACATTTTCTTTGTCTTCTGAGTGTTAAAAGGGCCGCACGCCTGGCCACATAGCAAATTTTAGTTGTCCATTGGAGAGAGAGATAGTCTTCATTAGAAAAACGAAGATTTTTGCAGTCGTCTGTATACCACTGCCATGCTACTGTGTAGGGCTGAGGAATGAGATTGGAAGATTAGAGGAGGAAAGGAAGAAAATAATAATAAAAAGAAAGAATATAAACAAATATGAAATGCGCAAGTTACGCACTTCAGGTTAATACGTTCGTAACAGAGACCGTTGCACAGCGAGCATTTTTCTAATTTGTTCATTACAAGCCGAGATAAAAAATGTTCCCAAGCGGCACGAAACCATCACATGCGGAGGCGACCTCATTGACCTGTGTGTTCCTAGCAAGCCGAATTCCTTCCGTGCCTTCTCCCTTATGGAGGCGGAGGATCGAGGGGCGTGCGCGCATTTTGACGCCACGCATACGTCAGAAGTACGCGCGACGCGCCTATTTCTTTTGTTTTTTATGAAGTTCTCTTTGAAGTACTTGCACCCAGAATTTTTACCGATTAAGTTTTGCAGATCTCCCTCAGTTTGTTCAGGCGAAGTTCTAGAGCAAAGACCGAAAGAAGGAAGCGAGCGCCGAGCAACGCCGCATGCGTCGCCAGCGGCCTCTCGTTGCGTCGCGGCTCGCGAACACGTGGTCGTGTTCGCGAACACGAGCTGCCAAACTGGAAACGCTGCCGATATCTGCGTAGACGTGCTCATTGTTGTGCGTCCCCACACCGAACCTCTTCCTTTTAATCCCCCTTGCCCTACCCACAAAAGAGTCATAGTAGGTGTTCCTGCTCGGGTGCTCTACCCGGCCGCGGCGGCTGCATTTTCGATGGAGGCGAAAATGTTTGAGGCCCGTCTACTTAGATTTAGGTGCACGTTAAAAAACCCCAAGTAGTTCACTGTACCCAGGTGGCCGAAATTTCCGTAGACCTACACTACGGCGTCTCTCATAATCATATCGTGGTTTTGGGACGTTAAACCCCAGATATTATATTATTATTATTATTATTATTATTATTATTATTATTATTATTATTATTATTATTATTATTATTATTATTATTATTACTTTAACGCTCTCTCTGATTAGATTTTCAACACCTTTTGCAAATTGTCGCCGTCAATAAGAGTACAGTGTTGTTTGAAAACCGTAAATTTCTGAAATAATCCACGTCGACTTGATTTTTATATGGTCCCATTCTAGTCCTATAGTTTTGAACGTGCAACCAATGGCTTGTCGGAGCTATTGCTCGATCACGATTTCTGGCTTTTCTTGTGGAGCAGCAGAGTAGCTGCAGAATGTTAGTACCTGTTGGCTATGATATTGACCTGTATTTCAAGTGCTGTCAACCAACGGAGTGCCTCCAACAATTCTCACATCCCTGTTGTGTTTTAATTGATCACATTTAATTGATCATATCAAGACCATGAGTCCTACAGCACGATTTCATGATTAAAGCTTGAACTATAAAGGTAAACGTGTCTCTCCTGCTGCTCGAAATTGTCTTCGTGATTACTTCTTGTATTGCTTAATGTAGGTTGATTAATAGGAAGTTCTCTATCTCATATGTGTCATTTTGCTTACTAGTGTAAAATATTGGCTTAACTTAATGTTAAGTTATTCGCTTAAGTTATTAGCTTAATATTGTCTTACTTTAGTAATACTTTGATGCAACTGCAAGGAATGTTGAAATCTTCGATTGTGCTCGTACATCTGTCTGGAGCAAAAATGACCGTGGTGTTGCTTTAAGCGAGGCTGCCTTGCGGAACAGAAGCTCGTAGAATAAACTATCCTAAATACAACAAACTTGAAAGCGCCACTGAGACAGGCTTTTTCTTGCATGACATGACAAAACAGCTCTACGAGTTCGAGAAATTCCCCAAGGACAGCTACCGAAAGAACGATGATGCGATCGTCTGGTACGCAATAAAATTGACGGAAAGAGGTAAGTTGTGCTGGGTTCGAAGTGGGTGTGCTACACCGGACTAGATGATGCATGTTCACAAATGAGGATATAACGTACACAACAAGATATCTTATATTTGTTTTCGATTTATTTGTTTGCATATCGTTCAATGGGCACTGGAGGAGGGAACTTGAAATTTGATGCACAGATATAATGCACCCAGAGAATAGCAAGAAGAAAAACCAACCAAGTTGTACACAAGCAAATGACAAAAGAAGAACCAGTGATGACAAAAGCCTTCAACAGCGAGTATCGCTGGAGCATCGGTTTAGTACAGAGTTTTAGAATGGAGGGCCGAAGGCACTAGGTTTCCGAGCGGCCTTAGGTAGGTGCTCTCGAGTTCGGAAGAACAGCCCCGTTTTAGAGTTGGGTAAACGCAAGCGGCGCTGGGTGAAAACGTATGCGACGCCACACGTGGAAAAATTAGTTCTAGAGTGGAACAGGATTTTCCATCAGTCTAATCGCGTTTTTCCTTCCTTATCAGCGCCTAACTAAGCCTGAGGAAGGTAAGGTCACTTCACTGACATGGAAGCTATACAAGTTTGCCCTTGGGGTACCAAGTACAGCCTCTTGTGAGAGACGTGACTACAGTGCCACCTTGAATGACTTCAGGGAGCTCACGGAAGCCCACCTGACGGCTCAGTACCACCGCTTATCGAACAACCTCACTGGTAGGCTTATCTTAAGCTCCCTAAATATTACCCGAGCACAGATGGCCCAAGGAAAAATGTGATATTTCCCACTATAATCACGAAAGCTTTGATCTCCGCCTTCTCCCTAAAATTACACCATCTGCCGCTAAAGGCAACGGTGTGGATGCGAAGCAGCGGAGAGACGTTGACGTTTCGATTCGGCTTCGCGTTGCCGCGCCGCCTCGAGATCCGCCGCTCGACGTTGACGTTTTGATTCGGCTTCCCGAGCCCGGATTGCAGGGTCCGCTTGCCGCCGTTCACGTTTTGTTTCGGATTCGCGAGTCCCAAGTTCGGGATCCCCATGTCGCCGCTCACGTTTCGCGGCAGTGGCCCCAGCGCTCATCTCGGCGCTGCACAAGAGAGAGAATGAGGTGCGCGCGCTTCGTCGTTTTCATACCGCGGAACTACCGTGGCGCCCCCCAGCGGAGTATGCAGCTGTTGCACCACCTGTCGTGCGCGCCGCTCCGTAGAGTAGAGGATTCCAAGAGGAGAGGGGGGGGGGAGCGTAGAAGAGGAGAGAGAGGGGGACGCGCGCCGCTCCATATTCCTAGAGGAGAGAGGGGGAGCGTAGGAGAGGAGAGAGAAGGCGAGGGGAAGCGCATGCGCAGTGGGGGTGGACGCCGCGGGAAGGAGGGAGGGACGGACAAAGCCCCTGCCATAAGCTGCTTCGCATTTAAAATGTGTATCCTGTTCACCACGAGCATGGAAGGCAACAACGCGCTAAATCCCTTCAGAAATGTTCTTTATTTGCAAAGGTGTTGTCTCTGTTAATAACGCAGAGTATCCGTGTGGATAGAAACTCGCTTAGTTGAATCCACTGGCAGTGTTGCGACGTCAGCATGCATTCGAGTCTCGTCTTCGGGGGGCGGTGGCACTCGCCGCAACAATTGCTAATTCTTTTGTCATATTAGGTGTCTCAAAAACTACCGTAAACAACTTTGGAGCCGGTAATATTTGCAAGTTGCAGGACAGCCCTAGTCATTCTGTCCCAACTTGATGCACCATCCCAACTTGTTTCATTACTGGTAATTGGTAATGAAATGGCCCACGTAAGTGCTCGATCTTTTTCGAAGCGAGCGCAGGCTATACGAGGGGACGCTTCAGAAGCCAATAATCTCTTTCTTGCATTTACCTCCAAAGAAAGCTTGCTTACATACCACTACATTTGCGGGCACTGCGTGCCTAGGCCGCCAAACCCTGTCGCCTTTACTCCGGCGTTCCTGACAAATGCTCCAGGTTAAACTACAAACCCACACTTTTCTCTCCGTTGCCCTACGCCAGAATATTTACATGGGAACGTACCCTCATTCGGACTGCAAGTTTTGTTTTCTCAGGAGAGTGGACCTTAATCACATTATGTGGCAGTGTAAAAAAATTACACCATCTCCCACTAAAGTGAACCATGTGGGGATGCGAAGCAGCGCATGGGTCGACATAAAGTTCCGTTCTTCACGGGCACCTTGCCCGATGTTAACGCGTCCTTGCAAGTGGAGCACACCATGAATTCAATGTAGTTGCTGTTGCTGTTACTCGTCCCGAACTCTGGCTGGAGCACGCCACGCGGGTTCAACACGCGTCTGCAGCATTTCGTTCCCCGAAGCCATCACGTGATTGCTGAGAGAATGTAAGGGGGAGAGGCCACAGTGTGTTACCCAGCCCCTTACACAGGCCCGAACGCACTAGAGCGTGCCAGCGCGTTCTGACTAGGATACTACGCGTTGGTTCATCGCGCGTCTGCAGAATCTCGTTCCCCGACGACATCACATAAATGCTGAGAGAGTGTAAGAGGGAGAGGCCACCGCGTCTTACCCTGCCCCTTACACAGACCCGAACGCGCTAGCGCGTACCAGCACACATGGTTTTGCCTGCGTTACGCCAAGCTGGGACAGCATACGGCAGCCCGGGCCTCTAAAGTGCTCTGCACGTATCGTCATCAAGGCGGTCGAAGAACAAGAGGAAGACTTCTCCTTGGCGCGAGCGCGCGCTCAATATGTGACAGATGGCTATGCTAGGTGGTAGAAAGCGGATGGTCGCGAAGGGACGGACAGAGCCCCGAGCAAAAGCTGCTTCGCATCTAAAATCAATACACTCAAGACTCACGTTGTCGGGAGCTGTGGGAGGCTGCCATGAGCGGATACTTCAGGAGGCTATTATCCGCGTGATCGAGCGGCGGCGCCAGCTGGCGGCTACTGGCTGAAGCGCGCCTAGAGTGTATCGGTCTCTGCGTCGTCTGCTAGCCACGTCGTGTTTGCATGTGCGCGTACGTCATGCACGTCCTCAAAGGGCAGTTTGTTCCGTTATGTTAGCGCAAGTTTAACTGCTTGTACGTATACCTAACACGATGTACAGAGGTAGTTGGCCTTGCTCGGCTGCGTATGCATTGTAATAACATCAGTGTGTGCAACTTTCGAGAGTGCTGTCTATTGTCATGGTACCCTCCGTTTGCCATAATCATTTCAGTGTGGGTGCCGCTTTCTGGTTCAAGCGCACCGTATAGTGCACTTGGCATCGTCCCAAACATGATGAGTACTAGACAGTGTGTGAATGCAGCGTTTTAGCGACTCGATGGTAAACAATACCGAGGCTCTAGGCCATGAACTTTCGTGTTGTTGTTAGGTGTACAACTGCGCCACTGTAGTTAATCGGTTATGCGATGAGCTTTAGTTGTGCTTAAGATGTCCTTTTATTGTGCGGTCATGGTCCCACTACAAAGCAATATTTGTATCAAGCAATGTCTGACACTCAGGTACTTAAACTGTACGTTAAAGAACAGAAAATGGAATGAAACGGAAGTGTTAAAACGGAGTTGCCATGCGGAATTCTAACTTGGGGCTATATTTAGAACCCAGATGTTCAAAATTAATCCAGACAGCGTGCCTTAAATTTATGTCTTATAATTACACGCAAAACCTCATCTTTTTTTACATTATCGTGTGGCGTTGGTATAGATTGACGGAAGGCAGCGGACATTCGTTTGAAAAAACATACTTGTCCCATACACTAAGCGGACCTTTGTTGCGTCACTGTCATGCACGTAATTAGTCGATGAAATCTCTGTGCTGAACTGTTAGCTTTTCGTACTATTACTACAGAAAGAACAAGTGCGTTCGTGTTAAACGTCTCCGCAGCGCCGAAATGCTGTCAGCCACCTAGCTTTTTCGACTAACTTTATCAACTGTCCTACATTTCATGTAGAAATGAATAAGGAAAAAATACATACGCGTATTCGTGAGCACAGTGCTATGAACCAACACCCCCTAGATTCCTAAGGCCTTTCCGATGGTTGCTTGACGTCACCCCATGTGTCCGCGCGGGCGCTGCATTCCGGTATTGCGGAGCGTCGCGCTCGCTTCTACTGGTGTTGTAAGAGTCTGTGATGGGTGCAAAATACTATGTCATGTCTTTGAGAAGCTTTCTCGGGCACAAGTGAAGCATTCTGCACGTAGTTTTACTCTCGTAAGAAGAAACCGTACACCAGATAAGCTCTATTTCATTAGAACGCCACTTACTAGCTGTTCCTTCATAATTATTTAACAGTGGTATACGCACGAAGTCGTTCAAAAATAGAAAGAAAAAAAAAACGCCACAGTGATACGCGTAGCGTAGCAATGAAACATAGCTTTTTTTTAACACGACACTATAAAGTTTTCAAACCCATGGGCCGGGCAAGTACTGCGCCTACGATTCTTCATTTAAAGAAATAAAGCAAGACAAATAAAAATAAAACCACCTCCGGAGGAGGGTTTCTACATCTGCAGTGAAAATAAATTAGATTTTTGTTTTTGACTAATTATGTTTTATTTCTTGCATCGCATCATGAGAATGCCATTTTTATTGTCGCATTAACTTGCTACATAACACGCTTGGCATCGGAGGACGGTTGCACACATCAACATGCAGAAAACGAAACACAGAGACCAAACCAGGCGTAGTTGATGGCAGTAAGAGCAACATAGAAGTTATTTTAACTATACTGTGAGAAGGATATCCTTCTTAGCACTGTTCATTTACAAATTCACGCCACTGCTCAATGAATATTCACGAGAAATGCATGCTTCTTCATCATTGTGTTGAAGTATTCTCATTGTGTACAAGAAGAGTATTGCCTTTCGACAATTACAGCTGTTGCAGCTAAGAACGAAGATTCGCACGCCCGATAAAGCAATGTTACAATTCCTTACCTTCGAATGCACTGTTGGCGTGAAACTGTTGGCACTGTTGCCGTGGGATAGCTCGAAGCCACGCTTTTTTCTGCGCGTCATCACTTGGGAATGAATACACGCGCACTTTTGGCCCATTATCATAGTTTCCGCAGCACCCAGGAACACAGCACATGTCCGTGTTGCATGAACTTGCAGTCGTTGCGATGCTATGCAATTCGCGCCAAACGTCACATTGTGCATTAACACGTGCACGCCGAAAAAAGAATGCTCACAAGGACACGAAGAACACCGAATTGAGCGAGAACACATGACACGAAGAACAGAAATTGTGCAGCAATCACGCCGAGAACACGCGTGCAGCCAGGCTACAGTGTAACCATACGTTTTTCCAGTTTTTCTGTCGGACACTTGGCGTGACGTAGCACGGGGGGAAAGGAGGATGTGAAGAGGCTTGAAGAATTTTTAGAGGGTGTTGTATGAACTCATCGCACAAGAATACGGGCTTCCTTTCTTTCCTTTTATTGCGATAGCAATTATATGGACAGTCTCGGCTGGTTTTTGTTCGTCCCCGTCGCCGCCGCCGTCATGCACCGTATATGCATAAGTATATATACTTAAGTAGTTCAGTCGCGCTACAGCAGTGCGTATTAGGCGGAACACAAGCTAAACACGTAAAAATAAAACAACAAAAAACGTCATAAAACGTCAACTGCGAAAGCACCGATTGCCACCCAGGTCGAGCACCTTTCAATGGCAGACTGCACTTCTCTCACAAGTAATAGTGAAGTTGGATATGCTTCGTGCATCGATTCGGCAATGAAGAGCGTAGATATTACCAGTAATCTGCAGTCAACGCATTTTATTCGCCGACAGTTCGCTCAAATCGCTCGAAACGAAGCGCCGCTGTGTGCATTTGTATACGCGCCACCGACCGCCTATCCACACTACCACGGCAACGGTGCTGCCACCTATAGCCCGATCTCGAGGCGAATGCTGAGGTGGTAGAGGCCTACTGCTAGTAAGATCCCTTTCCTTGTCGCAGAATAGCTCTCTCTAGTATCGGTTTTGTAGCGTTAGCGTTGCTTAAGTGGGATACACTATTTTCGTAGCTTAACGTTGGCATCCAAGAGGTTAGCGTACGATGCATGCGCAGTGGCGACAAACGCTAACGCAAAGCTTTGCGTAACCTTTTTTAAAACTGCCTATTAATAGCGAGTTTTAGTACAGTGTACGAAGCGTCCGTAACGGCGTTGCATACGTAACAGCACCATGTTTTGCATAACGTGCATGCGCAGAATTTCTGCTCATGCGCGCTATGCGTAACGCAAGTGTTCTTAGGTACGCAACGCCGTTACAGACGCTACGTAGGCAGTCCTAAGAACAAGCGAACAGTTTACAAGACGTGGGCCAGAATGCGTCGTGGCCCGCCCTGCCTTTTTGTCGTCTCGCTGGCGACCCAGGAGGGCTCGGGGACCCGCGCTAGTTTGCAATTTTTGGGTCTTGGGTCAACTTGAGCGCTTTGTGCAAGCGCACTTGAGGATCGCAAATTTCTGGAGTCCACAGGCCTCTTAGGCACCAAATTCTAGAAATCCCTAATAAAAGATTCACAATAGGGTACACAAAGCTTTGGGTTAGTGTGTGTCACCACTGGGCATGCGTCATAGGCTATTCTGTATGCCTAATATTTCTCGGACGCTGTCATTGCTGCCCAACGATATGTACGTTCGTTGCTGCGGTGTGCTCACTTATTTCGACGAACGCGTGAACGCAGACTACTGTGGAAGAATATTTATAATTCCACCGCGGGCGGGTGCTTGGGGACGCTGAGCAGACGACGCGGCGTGGATGAACGCATCGTGGAGGATTTTACGGACGAAGCAACTAAGGGTTTCGGCATGTTGGCTGGCATCGTCGTCTGCTGTCGCGGTGTGCATCGTCGTGTCCTGTCCGTTCGCTTGCGTGAATAGTCGTGTCCTGTCCATTTGCTTGAGCGCAAGAAAAGGCGTCTCCGCCTCAGCGCTCGCCTTGTGGCGAGAGAGAGCGAACGGTGCGCGTTGACTATGGAAACGCTCTTTCTGCGATGAACGCTGAACTACCAGCTCGCAAGGAACGAGAACGCACCCTCGCCCGCGAGAGACAACGCCGACGCAGGAAGCATCTGCTAGCGAGTTTCTCGATTGAAAAAACCGACTGTTCGCGCTGCACAACCGTTCCCCGGCCAACCGCGTATATATAGTAGAGGTGTGCGCCGCCGCGCCGCGCCGCGCCGCCGCCCGCCGCCGCCTGTTTCTGGTCACGCCGCTCGCGCCGCCGCCGCCGCCGCGCAATAATTGCGGCGCGCCGCCGTTGGTCTTTTCTTTTGATACAAATGGGGAATCTGGAAATAAAATACAGCACTTCGCCGGAGGAGCTCTTCTCCATGTGTCTATGCAATGGACTGTCCATTTCAGCGGCCACTGAGTGGCGGGAGCTCGGCGAGAAGCGCGCGCCGTTTCCGGTTCTTGTTCCGCAGCGCTATCATGACATCACGAAACTTCAAACACTCTCGACGCAAATGATAGGAACGGAATGCGCTTCAATGCATCGAGCGCAGCCTTCAAAGATCCGATTTTCGGTACACATGTCTTTTGATCGTGTTAGCCATCGATTTAGGTTTAATGCGGCCGCCCGTCTAACGCAGCTGTAAGGTCGGTGCGCATTCGCTGCATCGTTCTCAAACATCTGGGACACATTCATATGCAAATTCAGACCTGAAAAGTTCCTGTTTCTGTGCATTTCGTCCACTCTCTTACGCTAGGAATGTGCTGGCGGGTTCGGTGCGGCGACGTGGTCAAGAGCGAGGTGACATCACGGCTCACCGCTTTTTCGAATCACTGAATGCGTTCTGCCGAAATGGACTGTGGACATCTCCTTTGAATGAACGCATCGAGACTAGCTCCCCAGAAGTTGTATCTTTTTTCTTCTCCAGAAATATCACGAATATTGCCTGACCTTAACGCTGCCGCGTCTTGTCGCCTTAAAGGGCGACGACCCAACTCGCGGATTAGCATATTCTTGGAGTCCTTGGAACTAGCACACTGTGCATAAATAAATAAATAGATAAGTAATTATAGATATCTCGGGCTTTTAGTATATCTTTCTTTTCATTCTTACTCGAATAAATCTATGAATATATACAGAAGTAAAGAGAATGGCAAATTTAGAATATAGCTGAGCTAGTTGGTAGGTATTCATGTTAAGAATACATGACATGGAAACACGGATATAAGAGAAAAGTCGAGAAGAGTGAACAGCTATCTCTCAGTAGACCACTACTCGAACTTGAAGATATGGCCTCTACAGTAGGAATGCGCAGATAAATATTTGTGTCTACCTTCGTTTCCGCCGCTGTGTGATTTTTCAGTTGTTAGCGGCGTTTCTGGTGTCTTCACTACTCTCCTGTGTCCGTGTTTGCACGCCCTGTTTTTATAAAGGGCCCCTAAAGAGCCTCTGAAAATACAAGAAAAAACAAAAACAATGAGCTCGTTATTCTCTGTTGGCGTTTCTTGTCTTTTGCTGCACTTCGTGGTGCCAGAACAGTGATTCACGTGACATCAGGGTACATACTCTCGACTGGTCCATATATGAGAAATAACAGTTGTGAATTGTATCCCACACTGGTTTGCTATGCAGCCGCCCACCCGCTCTTGCTTCTCTCACACGACTGTCATGCGCGATTAAATGATTTCGCTCCATTTTGTGCGTTTGCGACCGCGCATGCAGAGATAACAGACTGTAGCCGACAAGCGCGAAATCCTGATAGGTTCAACGCTTAGTGCTGACATTGTGCGCGTGCTTTATGAGGAAATAAGTGGCGAGGAGATGTCCCCTGTAAGAAGGGTATTGGAGGCAAGAACGAAACCAATGGGAAAGGCGCCGGATTAAATGATTCTTCCAACGGACGAACTCTTTAGAACGGAGACGATGCAGCTTTCCAGGAAAAAGGCGATCCCGCTTCGACGGTTTTTTGTATATCTTTTATTGCGTTAGCAATTGTATGGACACTCAGGACAGGCTTTCACCGTCGCCGTCATGTTCCGTATAAACTCTAAATCGATAATATCGCTCCGCGCATTGTATGTTCTACCAGCGAGTAAAAGCTCGCGAGCATCGGCAAGGAAGATGCCTAAAGCAGAGATGAAAAAAGCTGGCCATCTCCGTCACACGAAATAACATCAACCCGCGTGCGAGGCCTGCCGTCGATTGCTCCTCAAGCAGAAGGAAACGCCCCGCCCGTCATTAGCTGGGCCCTGTGACAGCTATTGACGGTGAGATCACAGCGCCTGTGAGCGCTGTGATCTCACCGTCAATGTGATCTCAACCGTCACCACTGGCCTTGTGCCATAAAATACCATATAAGAACAAGCTTTTCCTATTCGATACGCATCCCGGTAGCCTCTAGAGTGCTTGAACAAGCTGTGAGAGTATAGGTTTACGGCGAAAACTCTACTACAACATATCAGGTAAGGCATCATCGTGCCGCATGGAACTTCAGCCGCCGGAGCGCAAACGCCACGCCGGGCGCGTGCGTCTGACTGGCAAGAAAATGAGTTAAGGAGTGATTCTCTATATGTCCATTTTGGCGGAACACATTCAGTCACTCAAAAAAGCGGGGAGCCGTGACGAAATCGCGCTCTTGACCACGTCGACGCATCGAACCCACCAGCACATTCCGAGCGTCAGATGCAAGAAAGTGGACGAAACGTGCAGTGACGGGACATTTAAACAAACTTGACGAGTTTGGACTTGCATATGAACGTGTCCCAGAGGTGTAAGACCGATGCAGGGATTGCGTACCACCCTTTACTGGTGCATAGAAAGGCGGACGCATTAAACTTGATTTGACGGCTTACCTGATCAGAGTTCGTACACGGCCTCCGAGATGTGCTCCCCAAAGCGGATCTCTGGAGCGTGCATTCGCCGGGCCGAAGCACATTCCGTGCCTGCCATTGTGTCGAGAGCTGTGACAGCTTCGTGACGTCATAATGACGTTGTGGAAGAAAAACCAGGAACAGGGGCGCGCTGCTCGCCGAGCTCCACCGATTCAGCGGCGGCCGAAACGTACAGTCCACTAGGAGGACACATCGTGAATAGCTGCCCTGCATGGATCTAGGCCCAAGCTAGAGAAATAAGAGAACGCTCTTAATTATCGGTCAGCTCGTACGCTGCATTCGCAGCTGCTGCGACTATTTCGATCACGCGTATCTTTCGCTTCTAGTAACGCCACGTGATCTGCTGCGGAGGGGTGTCGCAGGATCGCTCGCTCGGGTCAATACCCAACGCTTCTTTTATAAGAACGACGCCTGTAAAAAGATCTCGTCCTGTTCAATCAAACTATTTCCCGTCTCTTTATCTCATTTGCTAGTGCTTTGTCAGCCAACACTAGCGTAAAGCCTCCCGTGCCACCCGTACCACTGGTGCATAAGGCTTCCGGCGCTCATTCGTGGGTGATAAGCAAGGGAATTATCATTTGCTGGTGTTGACGTGCGTAGGAAGATGTCGATAACTGAAATTTGCTTCAATTTTATGTACTAACAGCTTTCCTCACGAGGCATGCGTACCTATGTGCATATCAAGTGCAAGAAAAAAGGACGCCCGGGTATCAGTCCACATTTTCCCTGCCCACCTTGACTTACGCCAACTATGGCTAATGCTGACCTCGCGAAACAAATGAGACCCGGACACAGCATCGAATTACTCCGTCGTTTGCAGTAACCACTTCCTTGCCATTGACTACATAAACAAATACAAAAATACAAAGGGCGTGGTGCCCAGCAGTTTTCCGAACTACCCCTCTTATATGAAGCCTGCACCTGCCAAATTTCAGCAAAACGTGATGAGTAGTAACGGCTGGCAGCTAGGACAACAATGAAGACCCTTAATGCCCTGGTGTCGCGTCCATAGTTGGTGCGCAACGATCGTTCGAGCCAACAGACAAACATGGTGGAACGCAGCTCTTTCTTGAGAAAGGCATCTTGCGTTGCTTCGAGTGACACCGTATGCGCCGTCGCTGAGCCAGTGAATACCACAGTGTTAGGTTCCATAACAGCGACATTTCCAGCCAATGAGTTGGTGTCTTTCCTAAGGTCTCAAGCGGTGTGTCGGCATCATGCTGTTTGACAGAAAGTGCATTTGTTAACCACTGGAAACCAGCGGGGAACGTGCTGTTTGCGTGCTTGTGAGCATCCCAATTTTGATGTGTAAGAACGAAGAGCCAGGCCACAGGAAGGTACTCTTTGAGTTCTTGTACGGCAAATTCATCGAGTCCCTTCTGAATAACCACGCTTTTAATATCACAAACACAAGACAAGACAAGTCAAGAATTCAGTTACCAAGATATATGCAACGAAGCCATTGTTGCGATAGCTCCTAAAATTGCAGCATGCCAAGTGAACTATTGTATTCTTGACATGATGAGATAACTACAGCGAATAAAGGTTCGGTTATGAAGTTTCCTGTGTATACGGTTCACTAGTAACAAAACTTCCGTCGTGGGAACAAACTCTCGCAAAATCTCAGGGTGGATGTGCAATACTTGGCTTACTCTTTGCTTCGATATTAGTTACTGGAAGGTGTGATGGAGCGTATAATAAACGATAACGATGAGCAATACAAAAAACGGCAGGAAGGAGAAGATGGAAGCTTGCGATGAAAAAATCGTAAGCAGGGGGTGGGTGCTCGAGCCGACGTTTCGACAAGTGGACTTGTCTTCTTCAAGGCTGCAACTGATTTCCTTAGCTATCGTGTGTATATGCTTCGAGCCCTCTCCACCACAAGAGAGAAGGGGAGGGCAACTGCCAGAGTGGGTGAGCGGGGGGGGGCGGGGGAGATGCCACCGTGACGAACTAGGTGAGTCATAAGGAAGGCGAGAAAAAAAAAAAAGGAACAAAAAACGGGGGGAGGGAGAGGGGAGGGTATACGTTTCGCTGATTGATTGTCAGTGGAAGCACGTGGCCCTTTAACAATAGTAGGTTCGAAATTCCTAGAAGAAAGGCTTAACTGTCATTGGTTTTCGCTGTGTATGTGCCATACCGAATAGATTCAAGAGCTCCCTTAGAAACGTTAATTCGTTAATACCTGCTGGCTGGAGTGTATTGAACTTGGGAATAAGCTAGACTCTGATATTTTCTGTCTCTTGGGGACCGGAAAAGTTTGAGATCGTCGAAGTTGTGACCTGCTACATTAAAATGCGGCCGCAACTGCTTGGGTAACTTCTTCTGCCGTGTGTCCGCGCGATGCTGTTTAATCTAACATTAACAGTCTCTCCCGCTTCGCCAAGTACCGTTTTTGACAATTTGAACATCGATCATGCAGATAACGTTTGAACTAGTGCAGGTAAAAAAGATTTATATGATTGAGGTCCCACTTCCGGCGCTTTTAACTATAACGTCATCGAAAGCGCACAGCATCACCTGACGTTGTATGGCGCTTAATTAATGAGTTGCTTGGTCGCGGTAAGCGGAACTCCGCACCAGCTAAGATTCGTGACATGTTGAGCTCGCTGGTAAAGAACTTGCGGATCACTTCAATAATCATTTTGTCAATGTGGGTTATATCAGCAAAATAGGCCTTTGCAAGCAGACGTTTTTGGGCTACAACAGGAAATAAATGCCCGACAGTATTTTTCTAGCCCCCCAACGGATGACAAGGAAAAGATGTTACACGACATTCATGAATCTGAAGAACAGTAAGGCACTAGAAATTGACAAACATTAAACTAAAAATAATAAAAATAGGTATTAG
>NC_051182.1:129930225-129945225 GCF_013339695.2 Rhipicephalus sanguineus
TCAAGAACTGTCAAAAACTTCTTCCCCATATGCACACGGGTTCACGAAACGTGCGTGCGTTCTCCATCAAAAGGGACAAGTTGTGGGGATTCAGGCGTCCGCCCCAGTTGCTCGACGCCATTTTCCTTTGAATAGTTCTCGCGTCACTCTCGTCCCGACCGGACGGGTGGTAGCTGGTCATAAATCGCCGTCACTTCGCTGCCGCCCCTGCCCTCAAAAAGTCTAACACGGCATCCCGTTGGCCTAATTTTGGCGGGATTCTGGACCTTGCTCGCGCTCGCCTAGACGCGGGGGCGCGCGCCGAAATTCGGTGAGACCACCACTTAGGGACCTCGGAGGGTGCGTACACGTTTTGGCCTTTCCGGCCGGCGGCGATCCGTTGTTCTTTGTTCTTCGTCGCCGGCCGGCGGTTACGTCGTCTTGTCGTGGCTCCGTCCTCGGCGGGCGCGCGCTCCCCTCCGCGGTCTCGAAGTCCCGAGGCAGCGCCTCGTGATCGTGCACCGTATGTTTCTTTCAAGTGTCCGTATGTCTATGCCATTTCTTCTGCTCTGGGGTGCGAGATCACGGGAGCGCTGGCCGAAGGGTAGGTCGGCTCTGCAAACCTGTTTCTTTGTTTGTTTGTTTTATAGGTGTGCCATTCGCGGCCAATAATCGGTACATTTTGTAACCTGTATTAGCTAATTGGTGCCATGTGTAATTATGTTACGTACGATTGGCTGTATCGAATTATTGATCTCTTTGTACTAAAATACCAATAATAAATTCCTAATTTGGAGAGTGTCGCCTAGGGTCTCCCTTGCTGCGCGCGATGGCTCGCTGTCCCTTCGCGGTGACGGGCCGAGTTCTCGCGCGCAGCAGTTCAACGGTACACGGGCGCGGGACGAACGAGGACGCGGCGCCCTGCGTGAAGCTCGCAGTGCTCGAACCCGCGGTGGTGTTTGCCGCGTGCGGCTAAAGAGTATATTTCAGCGAGGCTGTGCGCGCCGGGAGTCGGCGGTTAAGGCAACGAATAACTTAAGCAAAAACCGATTGACGACAACACCACATCTGGCGCCCAACGTGGGGCCAGGGGCCTAATCAGCCTCTGGTCACTGAAAATCCGAGCTTTTACGCAGAGTGCGGTTGTCGCGTCAGGTTCAGTGCGTCCGTGTACATTCGTATCTCTTTCTTCATCTTTCTCTGTTCATTCATCCGCCGTTTTTCTTGAGAGCTGCCTGAGTTATGAATTGTTCGAGTGTAAATTGCCCTAGGCCTGGTCTCTGTTGAGGTAACGTGGTACGGGAAGAGGCAAGTGCCACTTTTCAAGAAGTATTGGGCAACCGCTTCAAAGTTTCTACTGCGAAGCGCGCACGAGAAAAGGAGTGCTGCAAGTTGTCACTGAGATACAACATTCGTTCTTGGCGGCTGGAGTTCGTTGGATAACCAGAGATCTTCATCATGCCGTTCCGGGGAGACTGACCCCTCTGCTCTGCCTTTGATTCAGTGATTCGGTGAGTCCAACGGATTTTCTCTGAGCCCCCACGCGTTTCTAGCCTAATTCTGTAATAGTTGACGCACTATTTCGCGCCCCGTGTTGCTGATGGTCACGATTTCGGCACATGCCAGCAAAAGGGCGAAAATGGCGGAACAACCGCCGAGCGGACAAAGACGGGTCATAAAACGAGTCCGATCCGCGAACAGGCGAGCGCCTCAGGCACCATCCGTCGCGTGCGCAGAAGGGGACGCGTCCTTGCAACCCCGTGACGATGACGGGAAGGCCGTCCTGGCGGAAAGCCGGCCGGGGGGAGACAAGACAAACCAGAGCTGCGAACGGACCGCGGAGTAACCCAGTAGTATATATATGTAAATAGTTTCTTCGTTTGTCGCTGGTGATGCGACGGCCTCAGGGAGGCGATGCGCCGGGACGTGCGGCGGTATTGCACGGGCGCGGGCGCTGTAACGTTGCTGGCATTGCAACGAGCGCGTGGGGTCCGAAGCAGCGCCGGGCGCTGCTGCCCCAAGGGTAGGGGGGAAGGGTTCACTTCGCACGGTCAAGACGACCTCGGCCCAAGTTCGCATGCCACCTCTTTTACCGCTTTCGACGACCGAGGCGTGTAAATAGATTGGTCAGTATCTCGCGCAAGCGAACAAGGTGCTTCGGAAAATCTGATGAAAACACGACGATGTCGTCAAGATAGCACAGACATGTTTTCCACTTGCAGTTACGGAGGATGGTGTCCATCATGCGCTCGAAAGTAGCGGGCGCATTGCAGAGCCCAAAAGGCATTACGGTAAATTCGTATAAGCCATCGGGCGTCACAAAAGCTGTCTTCTCGCAGTCACCTTCAGCCATCGGCACTTGCCAATAGCCAGAGCGAAGATCTAAAGAAGAGTAGTACTCCACTCCTTGCAAGCAGTCGAGTGCGTCATCTATACGAGGCAGCGGGTAGACGTCTTTACGAGTGATCTTATTTAGCCGACGGTAATCCACACAGAAGCGTATTGACCCGTCCTTCTTGCGTACAAGCACAACAGGTCACGCCCAAGGACTGTGGGAAGGGCGAATGACGCCACGCTGGAGCATTTCGTCGACTTGCTCGTTAATCACCTTGCGCTCGGCTGCCGACACACAGTATGGTCGCTGGCGTAATGGAGGATGAGAACCTGTGTGGACGCTGTGACTGACGTTCTCCGTACGGCCCAAGCGCGGTTGATCGCAATCAAACGATGAGCGAAAATTCTGCAGAAGCTCGAGTACTTGCATGCGGTACGGAGGTGGCAGGTAGGCATCCAAGACAGATTCAAAGATGTCTGATGAAGGCGAAGTTGATGATGATGCAGAAGACGTGCGCTTAACGGGAGAAGTAAGGGCGTCGAGCTCATAACAAGGCGTGTCATCCGAAGTCTCGATGATGTCATACGGATCAACAGGATGAACACGACAAAGAGATTCTCCTCGAAGCAACGTGACGGGTTGCTGAAACGGATTGCACACAAGCATAGCCGATGATCCAGATGCAGTATTCAGGACGGCAAACGGGAGAGGGAGAGCCCTGCGACGCAGAAAAATAGGCGATGGCGTAAAGAGGACGGTAGCATCTGGCGCGGTGGAGCAAGACACGGGCAGGAGCACTGACATTGCGGGTGGTATGTCCGTGTCGGACACAACAGTGAGCTTTTGGGCTGTACTTTCAGAAAGGTCAGGCAACGCGTCATCAGAGAATGGGAAAAGCGCCACCTCGGCCCGGGCACAGTCGATGATAGCACGATGCTGAGACAAGAAGTCCCAGCCGAGGATGATGTCGTGTGAGCATGAAGAGAGCACAAGGAATTCGACGATATAGAGCGCGCCGTCAATAACCACCCTCGCGGTATATGCAGCAACCGGTGCTACGTGCTGCATACTTGCGGTGCGCAGTAGCATGCCGGAGAACGGCGTTGTGACCTTACGTAATTTTCGAATAAAGTTCTCGTCCATGACTGAAATCACAGCCCCAGTGTCAATAAGCGCAGTTGCGGCAGTTCCTTCTACTATGACGTCGAGTAAATTGCGTGGTGACTGTGCAGGCCTTGTAGAAGTCGCGAAGCTGGCAGTTCGTACCTGCGGAACTGCAGCAACTAGTTTCCCTCGCTAGGTGACTGCCGGCTACGTAAGGGTGAAGGCGAGCGATGACGGTGTGACGGGGAGCGATGGTTGCTGAAAGGTCGTCGTGGAGGCGGCGAAAAGTCGGAGCTGAGACGCGCGGCATGGTCGCCGGTAGCGTGTGGGTAGCCGTATCCGGGCGTTGCGGCAGCTTGATGAGCAGGTGGCATGCGACGGTTGCTAAAGCGCGCCACATGGTCGGCGAAACCGCAAGCGAAGCATATGGGCCGGTTGTCGCGTGTGCGCCAGGGATTCTGAGCATATTGACTCCGAGTTGGCATTGGAGGAGGCGCAGGAGGCTGGGCTGTTCGCGGGTGCATTGCTTCAGAGAAGGCGAATGTCGGCGGCGGAGGTCGCGCCGCGACCGCGGCATAGGTCAGAGGTGCAGCTACAGGCAAACATGGCTGGGTCAGAGGTACCGATTCGGCAAGCTGCTCGCGGATAGCCCTCCTGATGGGAGCAGCCAGCGATGCGTCGGGTTGTAGGGATCAATCGCCCAGAGGCAGCATAGAGAGCTGGCGCGCCACCTCCTCTCGAATAAAGTCTTTGATTTGGCTAGAGAGTGATGTAGCGGGTGACGGGTGGGAGGCTAGCGTGAGGCTCGAGAGTGGTTCGGCAGCTGCGACAGCGCTGCGTGCGAGGACCCTTTGTCGACGCAGCTCATCGAAACTCTGGCAAAGAGTAACGACGTCCGCGACAGAAACAGGGTTCCGCGCAAGAAGCATCTGAAATGCCTCGTCCTCGATACCTTTGAGGATATGCTTCACTTTCTCCTCTTCGCTCATGGAGGCATTGACGCGGGAGCAAATATTCACTACATCCTCGATGTAGCTGGTGTACGTCTCACCGGGCTGTTGAGCACGCTGGCGTCGACGTTGTTCAGCGCGCAGCTTTCGTAAAGTCGGGCGGCCGAAGACTTCTGCGATCGCTGTCTTGAAGTCAGACCAGGTATGGAGCTCACGCTCGTGAGTGTGAAACCAGAGGTTGGCGACGTCAGAAAGATAGAATATGACGACACGGAGTTTGGCCGGGTCATCCCAGTTGTTGGTCTCACTGACGCGCTCATATGTGGAAAGCCAATCTTCCACGTCAGCCTCACCTGTTCTGCTAAAGATAGCAGGGTCACGGTACCGCTGAATGGCGCCGCTGGAGCTGGAAGCCTCGGCAGTGTCCGGCTGACTGGTGGCAATGTCGGTCATTGCAGCGGTTGAAGCAGCGGGCAACGTTCGGTTACGAAGCTCCAGGTTGAGGTCAGGGATTGCAGGAACCTCCACCAGATGTCGTATGACGGTTTATTAACAAAGTACTGACGACTTGTGCAGTCGAAGTAGCACCGGTCCAACAGGAACGCAGACCACGCGCACAGCAACAGACGATCGAGCGTGGCTTCTTCCTCCTATTCACTACACAAGTATGAACCAAATCGCCCAGCAGCAAGTTGTACTGAAATATGAGCTACGCTGCTACAGTGCGCCGTCCAGTTCCCCCTCCACAACCACGTCAAGGCATCACATCGCTGCAGTTCCGTCGCCAGACACCACCGCCGCCTCCGCCACTGACGCCCTACCATCCTCCTGTCGGCCAACACTACGCTCCGAGGAAGACCGATGTTTGGCGCTTCCCTGACCACTGCCCGCTATGCTACCACTGCAGGGAAGCCGGCCATACGTACCGCCGCTGCCATTACCGCCAGACGAGAATACGCGGATTCGCCGTCAGCGCACCTTGCCCACAGGATGGTGAGTGGCCACGCGGCATCGCCAACTAGCTGGCTGACACTGAATGGCCACCTCGACGTCCGCCGCGTCCTTCGTCGCCAGGAAGCTTCCGGTCTCTCCATAGACGACCGCAGTACAACGGTCCTAACCGGGGCCGTCCCGCCAGCACATACCCCGAAATAACTATCGGCAGCGATGGAGATGTGGTTGCTGTACCACGAACTACCGAAGATTCTCCGCTGCCTAAGATGCCAGTGCGACGAAACCTTACAAACACGCCGCAAGCCACACATGGCCCTGATACGAAACCTCGCGTCCTGGAGAAGACCTGACGACGCGATGTAGAAGAAACAGGACACTCCGCCCTAGCCGTGATCCAACGCCTCGACTACCACAACGCAAGACGACGGACCAGCGTCATCGACGTACTATTCGACGGCCACGACGTCACCACTCTCGTCCACTCTGGAGCCGACTATTCCGTTGTCAGTGGACCGTTCGCCACGAAGTTCAAGAACGTTAAGATAGCTTGGCAATGCCCCGCAAATGGGACGGCTGGAGGCCATCTAATAACGACGGCTGGAGTCCGCACAGCGAGAGTCACCATGAATAACCGGACTTATCATGTGATCTTTGTAATCCTGCAACTTTGCTCCAGAGACGTGATATCTGGGATGAACTTCCTAAGTCACCACGGTGCCATAATTAACCTCAGATCTCAGTCGGTAACACTAACCTCAGAAGAAGCGCTGCCGCCCTGCATGACACCAAGGAACTACGCCTGAATGTGCTTGACGAGCAGGTAACTGGTCCGCCTCTCTCCAGAGCCATCATTTCCATCGGCAGCGAAGAAACCACGGACTTAGAAGGCATCATCGAGGGCGCCCAGCACCTGTTGGTCAATCGTGACATTTTTGTCGCAAGAGGAATAGCCAAGCTTCATGGAGGAAAACCAGACGTGATGCTCACAAATCTCAGCAATGACCGAAAGCACGTTGACAAATTCAGGCCAGTTGCATTTATTGAAGAAATCGTGGGAGCCAGCAACGCTTTCGCCCTCACCAATTTTACTGAAAATTTTGCGACGACGCAAGGGCCAGAACCCGCTTTGGACGTCAACCCAAGTCTGTCCCAGCACAGGCAAGAACAGATCAAAGTCCTTCTCCGACAATTCAAAGACTGCTTCTCGTCGTTATCGCGAATTCGACAATGTCCGGTTGCGAAACACTGCTTTATAACCTCAGACTGTGCCCGTCTGCTTCGTCAGAGCGCCTACTGAGTTTTGACAAGAAAACGTGTGGCCGTTAAGATACAAGTCGACGAAATGCTACGGGACGACATCATCCAGCCGTCCAAGAGTCCGTGGGTGTCTCCCGTGTCGTTAGTGACGAAGAAGGATGGGACCCTACGTTTTGGCGCCGCTTATCGTCGCCTGAACGAAATCACGAAGGACGTGTGCTTTCTCCCAGGGAAAGACGACGTCTTAGATCGACTCCACAACGTGAAGTACTTTTCGTCTATAGACCTCAATACCGGCTACTGGCGAATCGAAGTCGACAAGAGAGACCGTGAAAAGACTGCCTTATATTACGCCAGACGGCCTGTTCTGGTTCAAGGTCATACCCTTTGCTCGTTGCTCGGCACCTGCTACGTTCCAACGCGTACAGTACTGGATACAGCACTGGCTGGCTTGAAGTGGCAGATGTGCCTTGTGTACTTGCACAACGTCGTTGTGCATGTCTCCGACGAACACCTCCGGTGCTTCGAAGCTGTACTTCAAGCAGTCAAGACCTACGGGCTCATCAAGCCAGAAAAGTGCCACTGCGCGTACAAGGAGCTCTTGCACTTGGGCCACGCCATTAGCAAGTCTGGAGTTCACCCCTACCGGCGCGAAACAGCTGCCATCGCTGCCTTCCCTCCACCCAGGGCTGGGCAAAGATACCTTGAAATTGTATCGCGATACGATGCAAGATACTCAGGCAAGAAGTATTTCAGATACATATACAAGATACTACAACACTGATTGTATCCGATAGGATACATTTCAACTGTATCTTAAGATACTTCAGTACATTCGGAAATTTGTTATATATCTATGCAGTGTAGCACTAAACGCTTATGCACTAAAATGTTGGCTTGAAAATTCATTAACTGCACTGATTTTGTTGCATTCAAATAGAATATTAGCAAAATACTAGTTTCATTCCGAAACAACTTATTGGCTTTGCTGTAGCTGCTGAACATCACAGCTCTTTATACACTTGCTGATAGCGGTTTTTGCCTGTCGCTTTTGTAATTGATGCGAGTCACTGCTCTGCTTGCCTACCAGCTAGCGAGTTGTAATACAATCACAAGAACTTCAATAAGAAGTCTCCGTACGATGGTGGGAATACCGCTGTGGAGTTCTACCTTGCCCGTAAACGTATTGTGGTTTTCGCAATAAAGTATCACCAGGAAGGTGTACGTCACTAAGAACATGTGCAGCGAAGAAACGCTTCAGACGTATTGTACAACTGCACAAAGCGCCGCAGGACACCGCCGCTATTCCCACTCTTGCTACTTATAGCTGCGATTACCTTGTGATTAGTAATAGTAAATGAATTTATGGAAGCCTCAATGGGGAAAAATATATCTAAGCAAAATAGAAAAACGATTCCGTATCAAACACAGCGAATAAGTATAGAAACACGATACAGGCGGCACCCCCAAGAACTAATAACTATCGTGTTTTACGTCCCAAAACCAGGATAGCATTACGAGAAACGCTGTAGTGAAGGGCTCTGGATATTTCGACCACCTCGGGTTCTAAAACCTAAATATGAGCACACGAACTTCTGGTATTTTCCTCCCATCGAAGTGCGGCCGCTGCGACCTTCGGGTCAGCAGTCAAGCACCATAACCACTAGACAACCAACACCTAATAGGAATGACAAATAATGTCAGCACCTATGGAAAAAGCGTAAAACGTCTTGTTGGGACGCTCATGAGAAAAAACAGAGCATAACAATGCTTCACACAAGTACCTTTGCTAACATATTCAATATGGCTCCTAATAATTTACATTATTTTTCGATGGAGGCAAAAACGCTTGAGGCCCGTGTGCTTAGATTTAGGTGCACGTTAAAAAACAAACACCAGGTGGCGTCTCACCACGGCGTCTCTCATTTTGGAGCCACCTAAAAGCGCTGGGTAGGAAGTCTGTCACAATGCAACAACATATGGTAGATGAAGGAGGAGATAAATTGGAAGGATATGAAGCGCTAGGTTACATCCGAAAGATAACAGCCGATTCGTTTAAAAAGGTCCCCCAGGGGATTCCCCCGGTGAATAAAAGTACGCAAAGGAGTGCAACCGACGAAGATGTAGTACTAGAGAATTTCAGTTGGAAGAAGGCCGAAGGAAAAATTCCTAAGCGCACTACTCCGGGCTTAGATGGGGTTCCCGTCAGCCTCATTAACGAACTCGGACATAACACTAAAGAAGCACTGCTGAAAGCCGTAGAAAAGTGCTTACAGGAGAGGGAAATACCAGACAGTTGGCGAAAAAGTAGAATGAACTTAATCTATAAAGGCAAGGGAGTAAAGGATAACATTCGCTCGTATAGACCGCTAACAATTACATCGGTGCTATACAGGTTGGCGATGCAGGCAGTAAAATTAAAAATAGAAGCGTGGGTAGAACAAAATGATATTTTGGGAGAACTTCAGAATGGATTTCGAATCGACAGGCGGTTAGACGATAATCTGTTGTTCTTACCTAGTGTATAGAAATATCTAAAATAGAAAACAGGCCCTTATACGTAGCTTATCTAGATATCACCGGGGCGTATGACAACGTTAATCAGGAAATTTTGTGGGATATATTGAAGGAAGTGGGCATAGGTGACGACTGTGTACAGCTTTTGAGGGAAATATACCGAGAAAATACAGTTTGTATAGAATGGGAAGGAATAAGTAGCAAGGACAGCGTTGAAATTAGCAAGGGGCTGAGACAGGGATGCCCTTTGTCCCCGCTGTTATTCATGCTGTACATGGCGAGGATGGAAAAAGCGCTAGAAGGTAGCAACATTGGATTTAATTTGTCACACAAACAGGTCGGAGCGATGGTTGAGCAGAAGCTTCCAGGTCTATTTTATGCTGATGACATTGTCTTATTTGCGGACAGTCAGGATGATATACAGCGACTGGCACATATATGCGGAAGGGAGTGTGAGGCTCTAGGACTAAGATTTAGTGCAACAAAATGTGGATTGATGGTATTCAATGATCACGGAGACCATACGGTCTTAATACAGGGCCAAAAAATACCGAGGGTAAGCGAGTAGAAGTACCTCGGAGTATGGGTAAATGAGGGGGATAGATATATGGAGGTACAAGAGAAAGCATCGGTAGCAAAGGGAAAGAGGAATGCTGCAATTATGAAGCACAGTGCTTTATGGGGATACAATAAGTACGAGGTGCTTCGAGGGCTGTGGAAGGGTGTGATGGTTCCGGGGCTTACATTTGGGAACTCAGTGGTGTGCATGAAGTCAGAGGTGCAATCAGGAATGGATGTAAATGAAAGGACGGTGGGCCGCCTCGCCTTGGGCGCTCACGGGAAAACGACAAATGAGGCGGTAAGGGGTGATATGGGATGGACAGGCTTTGAAGTGAGGGAAGCGCAGAGCAAAATGAGATTCGAAGAGAGGCTGAGGAAAATGAGGAAGAGTAGATGGGCAGAGAAGGTTTTCACGTATTTGTATAGAAAAAGCGTTGACACGCACTGGAGAAAAAGAACTAGGAGGCTCACCAGTAAATATACGGCTGGCAGTGCGGGCGATATGGCAACAAGGAGCATTAAGCGGAAGGTCAGAGAGGCGGAGAGGACTTATTGGATGACAGCGATGGAAAAGAAGCCGGCTCTGAGTAACTACCGAAAAAGAAAAAACGAAATAAGGAGGGAAAGGTTTTATGATAATTCAAGGGGAAGCGCTTTACTGTTTGAAGCGAGGTCGGGCTGCCTTAGAACGCGTAGTTATAAAGCGAGATTTAGTAACGAAGAACAATGTACATGCTGCGGGGGAACTAAGGAAACGATGGAACATGTACTGATTGAATGTGGCGATATTCACCCAGGTATACGTGTGGGCACGAGTGTATACATGAAGCCTTGGGCTTTAGGGACAACAATGGAAAACTGAACACGCCCGCGATAGAAATAAGTAAGAGACGGTTAGAGGATTGGTGGCAGAAAAGTAGAGATAAAGTACAAAAATATATAATTGGGGGAAAAAAAAGGTCATTCTGCCTTAAGAGGCAGAGAGATGGACCGTAAATTTATATTTTTTGGTATAATAACATAGATTTAATCAATGTAGATAAGGCATTAGGACAACATGAAACAAGGAAGTTTTTTTTCTTTTTTTTTTCTCCTTCGAGCCTGGTGGCAGACATGTCAGCGCCCCGTTATAAAGGGGACGCTCATAGCATCCATCCATCCTTCCATCCATCTCATAATCATATCGTGGTCTTGGGACGTTAAACCCCAACAATTATTATTATTATTATTATTATTATTATTATTATTATTATTATTATTATTATTATTATTTACTTTATAATGCAAACTCAATTTTGCTAGTTTACTTAGTAGTAAGCAGGATTTTTGTTACTGTATAATCCATGCGCGTCCGGATTATTATGTGTGCGTTCACAAGATCGCCTTTACATAACAGTAAATTCAAGTGGAATATAAGTATCTAAGCAGTAGCAGAAATGATGCAGGCAGTTAAAAGTAGAATAAAACAAGGAGCTTACCTTGGCAGTGCTTTAAAGACATATAGAGATGTAGAAAAGACGTATAAAAACACGACGTATCAAAGAAATAAAGACGTATAAAAACAAACAAAATAGAGACTTAGGTAATGTATTGGATGGGAAAGCAGGACAGCTAAGAAAGAACTTGTGCAAACAATCAAATTATGATTTTAAATCTGAATAAAAGAAAAAGAAGTGTACGCCAAGATAGAGTCTGTTAGGTGAATGCTTGCTCTGTAAGGTTCGGCATCGGTACCGGTGGTGCTATAGCTGTTAGAATCTTCTTTTCATATAAGTCAGTCTCAATGCATGTCAGTAAAACTTACATCCACGATGTCCTCCAAATCGCCGATGTGTGAAAGCCACGAGACGCAAGGCAAACCCCTATTCTTGCAAGCTTCAGACATCGTAACGAAGCACCACGCAAGAGAAACTTGGATAATTACACTACAGCGGAATCAGAATGCGTGCGAACGAAGCCGCACGCATTGGAGTACGCGGCACAGGACAGTGGCTAAGTACCACATGTCATGGCACTGAAGCAACTAAGAAGAACAAAAGAAAGAAAACAAAAGGGTCAAGGTTGGGCCTTGACCTTAGCGCGCTTTTTTATCGAGACGACGCGAGCGCCACCACGTGACTCTGATCCACCAATAGGGATGTTCAGAGCTCATCGCTTATCCTCGCTGGAAAGCTCCGGCGGAAAGATAAAATAACGTCACTGCCCTAGTTTTATTCTGGTTACTTAGCGGCAGCAGTATCAGCTTCAGAAGCGGAATTCAGCCAACCTTTATTGTTTCGCACGGTGGTTGTGCGATCGCAGTATCTTGTATCTTAAGATACACGATATATTTTTCAATGTATCGGAAATACAGATACTGATACCCGTCTTGCGAGACGTATTACGATATAGATACAAGATACCCAAACAGTATAAGATAGTATCTAAGATATATGTATTTTCGATACTGCCCAGCACTAGCGCCGCCCACCGACGAGAAGGCCACACGCCGATTTCTCGGCTTGTGCTCCTATTACGGACGCTTCGTCAAGAAATTTCCACGTATCGCCGAGCCACTAACTCACCTCACGAAGACCGACGTGAAATTCAGGTGGGAAACAGCGCAAGTCAGCACATTTCAAGAACTGAAATGACGCCTGAAGACGCCTCCGATACTTGCGCATTCCGACAAATTCGCCGATACGTAAATCCACATAGACGCAAGTAGCCCAGGACTCGGCGCCGTGTTTGTGCAGTGGACTGACTGAATGGAAAGGTTTATCAGTGATGCTAGCTGTTCTCTATCTGAGGCGGAAGCCAACTATTCTACAACAGAAAATGAGTGACTTGCCACCATCTCGGCTACATCTATGTTTCGCCCGTACCTCTACGGCACGTGTTTCAAAGTTGTGAGCGACGACCACGCCTTGTGTTGGCTAGCTAACTTGACAGACACTTCAGGTCACCTCGCACGGTGGAGCCTGAGACTTTAAGAATTTGGCATTACCGGCGTTTGCAACTCCACGAGACGCCGACTGCCTGTCTCGTGCCCCCGTCGGCACACCACCGCAGGACGACCAGGATGATGACTGCTTCTTGGGAACCATAAGTGCCGACGACTTTGCTGAACAACAGCAAGCCGACCCGGAACTCAGGGGCCTTGTGGAGTACCTCGAGCGCAGAACCGCTATTGATCCGAAAGTATTCAGGCGAGGATTGACGTCATTTTTTGTGAAAAACGACGTCCTCGTAAAGAACTTTTCTCCAGCCCGGGCCAACTACCTTATCGTTGTACCATCCGCACTGCGACCAGAAGTTCTGTAGGCCCTGCACGACGACCCGACGGCTGGCCATCTCGGATTTTCCCGCACTCTCGCGAGGATACAAGGAAAGTACTACTGGCCACGCCTTACCGCTGACTTCGCTCGTTACGTGAGGACATGCCAGGACTGTTAGCGACGCAAGACACCGCCGACAAGGCCAGCGGGACTTCCGCAGCCCATCAAACCACCTCGCCGTCCCTTCCAGCAAATCGGTATGGACTTACTGGGGCCGTTCCCGACGTCGACTGTCGGAAACAAGTGGATCGTCGTAGCTACCGACTACCTCACCCGCTACGTCGAAACAAGAACCCTGCCCAAAGGCAGTGCCGCCTAGGTTGCGAAGTTCTTCGTTGAGAACATCGTCCTTCGTCATGGCGCCCCAGAGGTCCTCATCACTGACAGAGGTACGGCCTTTACTGCTGACCGCACTCAGGCGACCTTGGGATACAGCCAGACATGCCATCGCCGGACTACCACCTATCACCCACAGACCAATGGCCTCACCGAGCGTCTAAGACCATCGACGACATGCCGGCCATGTACGTCGGCGTCGAACACAAGACGTGGCATGCCATCTTTCTGCTGGTGACTTTTGCATACAACACGGCCGTGCAAGAAATGTGCACATGATGCCTTACTAGCTGCTCTACTGAAGAAACCCGGCAACGATGCTCGATGCCATGCTACACAACCTCACCGTCGAAGAAAACGTTGACGTCACCGTCAACCTTCAGCGCGCCGAGAGAGCCGGACAACTCCCCCGCCTGCGCATTAAGAACCAGCAAAAGAATGACAGCCGTCACTAGAATCTTCAAGGACGCCATATAGAATACCAATCCGGTGTCCATGTGTGGGTCTGAATGCCAATACGCCGACAAGCGCTTAGCGGGAAGCTTTTTCGACGATACTTCAGGCAGTACAGTGTACGACGTCTCGGCGCGCTTGACTACGAGGTTGTCCCCGACGGCATGAAAAACTCTCAGCGGCGCCAGGCACGCCCCGAGGTCGTGCATGTGGTGCACCTTAAATTGTTCTTTGCGCGTCAAGAAACCTCAGGACTCTAGTTTTTGCTTGCTTTATTGTTGTTCTTTCATATTGCATGCATTGTTTTCACTGCCATGTTCTTCTTTAAACATCGAGCCGATGCTTTTCCAGAAGGGGGCATCGCCACGCGCGTTTGTAAACTTTGTGGAGATGTGTTCGTCTTTCAGCCACAAAAACTGTTAGCAGCTCTCGGTGCCGACTGCGCCGCCACGCTTGGTAAGCTTCGCGCTTGTTTGATATCATTCTGTTAAGATTACGCTAAGGGCGCGAAGAGTCAAGTTTATTCGAGAGCTTACGTGAGCACCAGCGATAACGCTGGAAGGTTCGATTACTGCTTTATAAAAGACGACGCGCTCTGCCGATGATCAGATTATCAACGGCCGACGGTATCTTAACCGATATTCGTGTACAGCGTGTATAGCTTGTACTCTGACTGTTCTTTTCCCGGGCACAAGTTCGCCCAAATAAACAGTTTCGTCCTGAACACGCCGACTGCTACCTTCGTCAACGTCAAGAACAAGTGACAGTATTGAACAGATACTTGTTAGAAACCTTGACATAGATCTTTGTGCCAGAGTTGTTATGCATGTGGACGATTTTGTTGTATTGTTATACGGTTCCAACTCTGTGACCCCTTATGATTAGGTGAACCACGTTTTATCAATCTGTAGATAGCATGACATGACAAGGGCTTGCTATTCTCGCACGGGCTAACTAGAGACAGTCATTTGGTGTTTTTAGACATTAACCTGCTACTAAACGCTACATATTCGTGCTAGATTTACAGCCTCCATTGTTGTTGGGACCCCCTGCCTTATGAATCAGCTGACTGAGAAGCTGTGAAAACAGCTCTTGGGACAGTGTCTCTCTGGTCTGCGTTACTGAAGCCACGCGAGCGCGTTATGGACGCCAGTTTACAGTCGCACTTTTCAAGGCGGGTTGCAGCTGGTTTCGTTTCAGGGGTCATGACCAGTGTGTCCTAGCTAGAGCACTGCAC
>NC_051182.1:129950225-129973340 GCF_013339695.2 Rhipicephalus sanguineus
CCTATCAATAATGCTGTGTCACACTGACAGCGCTTGCGCCGTTCGTGACGTGGAAGCGCTGGGGTTACGGCTATAACACATGGAAAGGCTGTCGCTAAGAGCGCGATAGCGTAAGGCAAAACAGACGCCCCAAACACGCGTTTTGTTAGAGTGAACATCGGGACGAACGGGCGTTTTTGGGTCATCTTTGCGTCCCATAACAACGCTCATCTCATATCTCTCATACGGCTCTATCTTTCTCATACTGTTGGCCTGTAGGCCATTACAGGGTGGGCCAAAAGCAGCACTTCTGCAAGTCGCACATTACATAAAAAAAAAGACAAGCACACTTGAGAAGGGAAAAATAAATACTACATAAGCAAACATAAGAGAACAAAAGGAAAACTACGTGTACTTAAGGGAAATAGTTCGTCCATACATCAATCAAATTACACAACACCGTAAATCGATAGTTATCAAGCAATGTTAGAAACATAACCGAGCATTACCGTACAAACACACTCAGCGTAATATTCTGTACATACACCCATCAAACAATACAAAACTATAACAATAAGATGATACCGAGTGATCTCCGAGACGCCCACACATGCGTACACGCGTGCGTCTTTAACGGCGTGCTAGGTTTTCTTCAAATAGATCTGCATTGGTGCTTTTTCGCGTTAGTAGCGGCGCTCATTCCATTCTACAATGGTCCTTGGGAAGACAGAAAACGAATAACAGTTAATGCGCATCTGAGTTACTTCGAAAGTACCATCTTTCCTTCTTCGCAATATTCTTTCTATACCTTGTCGTGCTATCAAGTACTGTTTACTATTGATGTTAAATTTGTTTTTAGGGAGGAGGTAAAGAAACAAACAAAAAAAAAAACCTTCACCTTGCTATGCGCGTGCATTCAGAGCGCGGGCAAGTTCAGCAAACTAAGCATTTCAGTGACGGAATGTACACGAGAGTATCGTGCTAGAATAAGCCTTGCTGATCGACATTGAACTCTTTCCAGTCTCTGTAACCCTGATTGATAAGGGTCCCAGATTATGCTGGCATTCTCTAGCGTGGGCCGAACGTGAGTTAAATAAGCTGTTAGATTTACTGACTGAGGCTAAATGCATCTTCCGTCGCAAGAACCAGAGCTTCTTTTCGGCAGTTTCGCATATTTTTGTAACATGGTAAAACCAGCTTAAATTCATGAATGTATTTACGCTTTAGTCTTTCAGCACGTCAACCACAGAAAGGACTGAAGAATTCACTGTGTAATTAAATTCAAAGATACGATTTACTTTATTTGTTACGCGCAATCAAATAGTTTCATTCTAATTTATTTTAATTTTCTATTTGTCACACCATTTTTATACTGCCCGAAGAGCGTCACTGAGCAACTGCTGATCTCCGGGCTATTAATTTTTTTGTACAATAGGCAATCATCGGCGAAAAGCCGCACCCAGTAGCGTAGGGCCAGGGGTGGCACACGGCCCGTGCCCCCCACCCCTCCCCCGAATTTTCTTTCTCCCCATGAGATACAGAGCACGAAATGACACTCGACACACTTATCTGGCCAGACCCCATGTCGGATCAAGGAGTGCCCATCTCCCGAAAAACATTTCTGCCTACGCCACTGGTCGTACCATGATTCTTTCGTCAATTTCAGATGCAATATCATTAATATAGACTAAGAATACAACTGGCCCTAACGCAGAACCCTGTAGAAAACCCGACGTCACGTTCAACGGGTTTGATCTATTGTGTTCCACTTTTACGTATTGCGCTATGTCCCGAAGTTAGGCGGTTATCCATTTTAGTATTATGGCCCCGCCACGGTGGTCTAGTGGTTATGGCATTCGACTGCTGACCCGAAGGTCGCGGGATCGAATCCCGGCCGCGGCGGCTGCATTTTCGATGGAGGCGAAAATGTTTGAGGCCCGTGTACTTAGATTTAGGTGCACGCTAAAGAACCCCAGGTGGTCGAAATTTCCGGAGCCCTCCACTACGGCGTCTCTCATAATCACAGCGTGGCTTTGGGACGTTAAACCCCAGATATTTATATTTTACTATTACATTTATTCCCATAAATATCAGTTTCAGAAGCAATTCTGCACGTAGCAGTCTGTCGTATGCTTTCGACAGATCAAGACACGCAACGTCATTAATTGTTTCAGGAAGTGTGTTGTGTGGAAGGGCGCTGTCGGAATATGTGTTGGTCGGGAAAAAAAATGTGTTGGCATTTTGAACGTACGCGTAAATTGACTTGGCTACAACGTTTTCTAGGAGCTTGCAGCAAACGCAGGTCAGAGATATTGGACGACTGTTTTCAATTAACTGCCTATCGCCAGACTTGTGCACAGGTATAACCTTTGCCTTAAGCCAATCATCAGGGATTCGATATTATGCGAGTGACGCGTCAAATATAATGAACGTTGAGTCCATTATATTTGACGCGTCACTCGCATAATATAAAGAACGATGAGTTAAGTGGCATCCAGTGGCCCCGACAGTGATTTCTGCGATTAAGGCTGCATTCAGGACGCAGAGTTCGCAAACTTAGTGGAACTGTCTTGACTCTTCGCGATAATGTCCATTGCGGTGGGGCTGGCTTGCTTATGCTCAGCGACGAAAATTTTAAAACCAAAGTAAAATATTTTATACGTGTTGTCTGACTGCGGTGTTTGTAGAGGGTTAACAGTGCACACCAAGGAAACGAAAACCCTCCCTTTTACGATGCCTCCAAATCGTCTCAGTACTCCTTTAAAAGGAGCCACGTGCCGTCGCTGTCACTTCTTCCTCCATGATTATTTAACGGAATCTGGCGGCATGTGGCTCCCTTTTGGGAACCATATGCAGTGGGAGGCTGGGAGTGATATGCGCCGAAGCCTAAGATGGCGGAACCCATGAATTGAGATCACAGCAGGTTTCCCCTGACAGCGCTTGCTGAGCTATCAGACGACGCCGCAGCTATAAGGTAATCTAAGTTTGTCCGTAAACTCCTTACAGTTTGCGGATCACCGGGTTACTTACTGGAGAAGCGCACTGCAGCAATGGCTGAAATAAGGCGGTCACGGTCTGCGATGAACCTTTTGAAGGCACATGCAATGCCGCCTTTGCACTTCCTGCCGTAATGTGTGATTCGGTGTGGCGACGTCCGGTATCTGACCGAAGGACCATATAGGGCCGATCACGAAGGCAGCGCAGCGTAACAGATCAGCTGGTTAGGTCACGCGACTTCGTTCCATTACTGTATTTATACTTGCGTAATTGCAGCGCTCGTTGCAGTGCTGGGCAGTATCGAAGATACATGCATCTTAGATACTCATGGGATATCTTGTATCTGTATCGCGATACGTCTCGCAAGACGTGAATCAGTATCTGTATTTCCGATACATTGAAGAATGTATCGTGTATTTTAAGATACAAGATACTGCGATCGTACACCACCGTGCGAAATAATAAGCATTGACTGAACTCCGCTTCTCAATCTGGTACTGCAGCCGCTAAGTCACCAGAATACAACTAAGGGCAGAGACATTATTTTATCTTTCCGCCAGAGTTATCCAGCGAGGGCAGGCGATGAGCTCTCAGCGTCCCTATTGATGGAACAGAATCACGTGGTAGCGCTCGTGTCGTCTCGACAGACAAGCGCGCGAAGGTCTACGCCCAGCCGACCTTTTGTTTTCTTGTTTTATTGCGATAGTAATAAAACAAGAAAATATATACACGCACACATACAGACGCACGCGCGACCATACATAAAGTATGGTTGATCCCCTCCCCGATTAAATATTCTGGCTGCGCCCCTGAAGCACAGGACCGGGTCGATTCACGAAGCATGGGAAATGCCTTTGCCCTGCAGTGGGTGTAGTCAGGCTGATGATGATGATGAACGTTGGCTGATTTTGAATTCTTTTGGTGTCGATTGTCAATGGTTTAAAAGGCAACGCATATGATTGCAGGAGTGCCTATTGCGTTGCTTACCATTTTCTTTGCGAATCCATAGACTGGTAGAAAACCGATGATGAGCGAGAAAGACGGAATGGATACAGACGCGCAGCATCCGAGGGCTACAGAGGGTCATAGGTGGGGGGATGAAATAAACAAGTTGGCAGGGCATGGAATGGAATCCGCTTGCGCAAGGTTGGGTTAGATAAGACACCATTGGGAGAGGCCTTTGTTATGCAGTGGACACACCGTAGGGTTCTGCAGATTATTGTGACCTTTCTTTCTTACTTTCTCCCTAAGCAGTAGCTATGATGACCTCGATGCGGACCAGCGATCACGACGGCAAGCGAGAACGGAGAAAGCGACCGGCAGAGGACGAAGCGAGTGACCACAAGGAGGCTAAGGTGCGCAGGCTGCTCAGGAACGACGAGAAAGGCGACCGAAGCTCCGGGATATATCAAGCGCAGCAAAAAGGTAAGAGACCGACACTTCATCAAGAATTCAGCAACGAAAAAAAAAACATCTATCTATCTATCTATCTATCTATCTATCTATCTATCTATCTATCTATCTATCTATCTATCTATCTATCTATCTATCTATCTATCTATCTATCTATCTATCTATCTATCTATCTATCTATCTATCTATCTATCTATCTATCTATCTATCTATCTATCTATCTATCTATCTATCTATCTATCTATCTATCTATCTATCTATCTATCTATCTATCTATCTATCTATCTATCTATCTATCTATCTATCTATCTATCTATCTATCTATCTATCTATCCACGTTCTCCCAACCTCCTTTCCATCCTCCTAAATCTCGCACCTCTTCCCCTAAGGCTCACTTCCCTTTCCCAACATCTTGCTGTATTATACTATAGAAGGCTATGCTCTGCTCTTCCAATGCTGAAAAATACCATGAAAGATAAAAAAAATGTGGTTTGGACGCTCGCATTCGGATCGTGGGTACGTGAGTTCGAATCTCGTCTCGACATTTTTTTTTCTCGAAGAAACTATTTCTTCCTTTCTATTTCTTTCTTGGCCTCTCTCTTCCTCTCTCTCTCTGTAGTCGTTGTCTCGCCCCTCAAGTAATTGCATCCCTCGCCAGGCAAATCGGCCCACGTCTTCTGGTAGCGAAGCAGAAGAGGAAGAAGAGAACGAAGATGGCGCATGCGGGTTCATGATGATGATAAATTTCTATCTACGAGACACGGCCAACCTCGACCGTGACAACTCTGCTCAAAAAGACAGTTAAGAATTACACGCTGAGTGATGTCTCCTTACCTCGAACCAAAGCCATCCAATGAGTTAGCGCCGAGAAACTGATTCGCGCATTTATTATTAGAGAGTTTTAGTTTAGCGCGCGCAACGGGCGAGAGAGAGCAAGACTGCGCATGCGCTGAACTTAAGAGAGATGCGCGCTTGCGCGCGCAAGAGATGCGCACGCTAGATCTCGGCTCTTACGTTGCGCCCGCTACGGCTGTTGCGTACCTTACGGGCGCTTCTCTGGCGAGATCTCGACCTCTCGAGACAAGCAAAATGGCCGCGTCCGACATCAGCGCAAGCGGCACGGCGGTCATGGCAGCGAGTAAATCCCCTGTCCATTTCGGAATCGCCCTCGATTTGGAGCTCCTTGCCTACGTGAGGAGCTTGAATCTGTTCGCGGGCCCAGTGCAGTGGACAGTGATCGCTGAAAAGATGCAGGAGATTACCGGCATGCCATTCAACGCCAGGAATGTCCGCAATCGAACGGAGCTGCGCCATCGTAAAAATTTGCGCCATCGTAAAATCTTGGCTTGTCTCGTGCCTTGCCTTATGTCAACTATGATCGGCTATTGTAGTTTATTTCTTAGCCACTTGATGGCGCAGAAAAACACGCCGAGACGAAGATGCAGACGCCTATACGCAATCCACGTTTCGGTTGTTGCGTACGCTAAACTAAAAATGTAGGAGACGGCCTCAACTTTAACGTACGCAGCGCGCAGGCCGTTGCGCACGTACAGGTTTGCACGCGCTAAACTAAAACTTACCAAACTGGAACAAAGCACGAAAATAGATCGAGATCTCTTCATCCGGTACAACTGCCGGTACAACACCAGTGCAGCATCATTAGGAACATCTACCGATACAACATCATTAACAAGGCATACACCACTATATTATGCAAAAAAAAAGAGCACAGTACAAGCCGTGAATAAGATACGCTGCTGTAACCTGCAAGGAGAGACCCTCAGCCCGCAGTTTATAGATTATAGTCAGAGTGGCACGATCCTAGGGAACGAGGGAAATGAAGGGATGAGCTGGACAGCCTATGTTCATTTCTGCATATTGTCCACCGAGACACCCGAACTTTGGTCCAGTAGTGTGAAAGTCTTTAGAACAATCGGTGGTCATCGCCTTCACATTCGCAAGGCAGATTTAGAGCGCCCGGCGCTAGTAGGCAAGCTGTTCAAGAAAATTTAGGGGACTGGCAGGCTATCTGATGCAACGAGAGCATGGTGTGCTACAGCCGGATTCCTTTTATAATCTGACTTTTCGCACAGTCACATGTGAAGAAATGAACTATAAGCTACGCACTTTAAGAGGGTGTGGGTTTGAGCGAGTTGGTAAGGCTTCATGATGATGAAGCGCCTGGTCCAGGCCTGGTCCTGTCCTGTTTCTTTCTGTGTCCTTGTATTTTACTCGTTGTTTCGAACCCATGATAAACTATGCCACGAAATCTTATATACTGTATATAGTAGCAGTGGTTTGATATATGGAAAGAATGTTACGACACATTGGTTTTTTGTTCCTTTCGGCTTAAGACGGGAAGAACAGCGCTGGACACGGGACGGTGAAAGAACGACAGACAAGGGCGCTCTATACAAGATTCCTTTCACATGCGGTGAAATTCCTTTCCTGTGAGTTTTTTTATTCTGCACGGCGTCGGGCTGGCTGCTGCATCCTTCCAACCACCGGAGGCAAGGTTCGGACTAGAGCACTGCACCGGCCGTGATTAGCGGCCCGTGCCCTGCTCTGGCCTGGCACTCGTTCAAGTTTACCCGCCCGGCCCGGAGACTCAAAGCCACGCTCGAGCCCGGCGCGAACCCGAAAAAAGTTTCACCTACCCTGCCCGGCCCAGCCCAAATGCTGATCGGGCCCGACGAGGGTCTGAACCAATAATCTAGGTGGTGTTGCTCAAACATGTAATCGACAGAAAGACATTTTAAGTAGCAAATATCTACGTTTTCTTGGCGCATGCTACGCTAACACGGTAATCCCTTGTACAAAAGGGCCTCTCTGTGGTAACAGCTGATCAGAAATACTGGATACAATGAACGGTTATTCGTTAGCGGTATACTGTACCTATTTTTTTTCTGCAAATACAATGGAAATCATGAGGAGCGTTTGGTAGCAGATATTGTAGCAAGAAAAGTGATTTGCAGCATGCGCTCAGTTTAAACAAAGATCGCAATAAGAACAGAGGAGACAGAGAACAGAACGGTCTCTTCACTTTGTTTTTATTGCGCTCTCTATTGAAACTGAAAGCATGCTCTGCCAACAAACAAAATTCTGCACCGTTCTGGACATGTAGCACCTGTCTACAGCATAGTAGCACCTTGCCACAGCATGAGAAATAGAGGAAACAAGCCAAATTTATTACCTTTGTTGGAAATACGCTAGCCTAGATAAAAGTTACAACGCCATCCGGCACCACGTGAACTTATGGATATACGTGTAAACAGGCGAAAGGAAAGAGTGCGCCTAACAGGGCTGCTTGATACATGATTCAGACGGGAACAAATATCGCTGGACACGGGACGGTGAAAGAACGACACACAAGGTTGCTGCCTTTTTTTAACTAAGAACCGCTGGTTTATTGCTGGGGATTGCAATATACACACAAGGTTCGCGCAAAAGAACAACAAAAACACAGTATCTGCACAGAGAGACAAAAAGTCATCATGTCAGATGCGTCGGCAAAACCGACTGTCGCGTTTTCGAAAAGTAACCGATTTCACAGTTATGCAGGGAAATCGACGGAACATTGACGTAAGCTTTTTCGTGTGCATAAATATGGTAGGCTTCAGTAATTTCACGTACTGTTTGCTCTCTGTGCATTTCCAAAACGGTGCCCCACTCAAGAATTGGCTGACAGCCTTATGCTTTGCAGTGCTTAGCTAAGTAACTAGGCACAGATCCGCTAAGCGAATCCGCAAGCTCTCGTAGCCGATCGCTCACGGAACGGCCGGTTTGGTCGATGTAACAACGGCCGCACGTGAAAAGAATCTTTTATATAGCGCCCTTGTCTGTCGTTCTTTCACCGTCCCGTGTCCAGCGCTGTTCTTCCCGTCTTAAGGCGAAAGGAACAAAAAACCAATTTGTCGTAGCATTCTTTCCATATATCAAACCACTGCTAGTATATACAGTATATAAGATTTCGTGGCATAGTTTATCATGGGTTCGAAACAACGAGTAAAATACAAGGACACAGAAAGAAACAGACAGGACCAGGCGCTGGACCAGGCGCTTCATCATCATGAAGCCTTACCAACTCGCTCAAACCCACACCCTCTTAAAGTGCGTAGCTTATAGTTCATTTCTTCGCATGTGACTGTGCGAAAAGTCAGATTATCAAAAGAATCCGGCTGTAAGCACGCCATACTCTGTTGCATCAGATATCCTGCCACGCCTAAATTTCTTGAACTGCTTGCACTAGCCGCAGGGGCGCTCTAAATCTGCCTTGCCAGTTGTGAAGGCGATGACACTCGTTGTTCTAAGACTTTCACTACTGGAGCAAAGTTCGGGTGTCACGGTGGACATATGCAGAATGAACATAGTTGTCCAGCTCATCCCTTCATTTCCCTCGTTACCTAAGGTCGTGCCACTCTGAATATAATCTATAAACCTCATGTCTGAGGGTCTCTCCTTGCAGGTTACAGCAGCGTATGTTATTCACAGTTTGCACTGTGCTCTTTTTTAACGCAAGTGGAGTTTTTCGTGCATGTCATGCAGGCCAGCGTGGAGAGGGCATTCTCGGCGCTGAAGTTTGTTACAGCGAAAGCTGTTATGAGATCACAACAGGCGATTGTGGCGCCATTGTTGTCCGCCGCCGCAGCCGCCACCGGTGTCGGTTACCGCTGTCGCGTGAAATGGCAAAAAAATGAAATGAGAATCAAATTGAAGGATGGAATATGGGATTTGAACCCACGCCCTCTGATCGAGCATTCTACCACAGAGCCACGCTGGTGCTTCAAACACCTTCGCAGAAATACTCTATACAGCTGTCGTGTTGGGCAAGGAATCGCATCAACATATGTAATGTAGCGTGGCAGAAGAGTAAAATAACGACCTGGCATCACACAATGTGAATTGCGCAACGTAGGTTACTGAATGCTTCCAACCCATTACAATTGGGGCAGCCATAATGCTTCATCGTCATCAGTCACAAAACAAAGGGCACAGAATGTGTTACAGATGCGTAGCGGGTACAACGATTCTCCGAAGAATGACCAAGGAGGGCATATTGGGTGCTTCTCTACTTCAGGAAAATTACGATGATTTGTGGCGTAGTGGGTACCTTGCATATGTACCTGTATAGTTTCCCCAAGATAGTCAACAGGGGCTCTAGAAAGGCCGCTCTACCAGCTTTTGTTGCGACTGTGCTGCCTGTTCTGTGCAGGCCAGGCGATTTTTTTTTATCAGAACAGCGGTCTCGCACATCAGAGTACACTCAATGTGCTGCTTCCTTGATCGTGCTCACTCCCTTGACACAAAGCATTGAGCCCGCTAAAAAATTCGTAATTGGCTTTTGAGAAAATAAATATTATGACTTTGAAGGGTAGTGGTTTGTGCTAGTTGGTAGGAATTCGTGTTACAGTTACTTCCGGTCCTCTGAATAACGAGGGATTAAAGTGTTTTACCGCTGTCCCATTTTCTTAAGAGGAGCGCAAGCAACCATACCACAAATCCAATGTTTTTTTAATGATTACTTTAACTTCGAAATTTTGAATACAACTAAAAACCGTTACGAACTGTTATGGAACTTTTTTTTTTTTTCGTTCTCGAACAGAAACGGAACGGAACTTTTTCCGTGGAACGAAACTAAAACCGGAACGAAAAAAGTCACAGTTTCGTCGCAAGGGCGAAGCAATGAATGCGATATCAAGAAACTAATGCTATACGAAGTGAGGCTCGCCAATGGATACTCTCAGTTTGAACAGCGCTCCTGTTGCAAAGGCGGCCGAAGCAGCGAAGGAACTTAATAAACAAGTCTAACGGGCTAGTTGGTATAGATCCATTTTCGTAAGAAGCGCAAAACTACACACAGGGACAGCAAGAAAGAAAGACACTACACAAGCGCTTGTGTAGGGTCTTTCTTTCTTGCTGTCCCTGTGTGTAGCTTTGCGCTTCTTACGAAGACAGCGAAGGAAACTAGCGTGCTTCAAGTGTCGAGCTGTGACACTTGCTAGTTCGCGCTCATCTTCTGTTTGTTCGTTTAGCGGCGTCCCTTGAGCTCGAGTGACTTTCGTACACTCCGTAACATGAGCGCGGACATCATGGTGAAAGCTCGAAACATCCCTCTTCCCCTCACCACGAGAAAACCGCGCGAAAAGACAGCGGAAGGGCAAGGTTGTCCGTGCGCATGTATAAGAAGAAGCGAGCGAGCTCGCCGACGACTTTTAAATTCGCCCGTCGCGCTCCTCGCGCCATCTCGCTGGTAATGAGGAAACGCTTATACGCGCCTGCCGTCTCTGAGTCCTTCCAACGCTAAAGGGTGTGTATATAACGCTCGCCGTTAGCTACCTGAAGGATCTGCGCTTTCTGGCGTAGTGGTTAGCGCCACGCGCTGCGGAACGAGAGGTCGCTGGTTCGTTTCCGCGCTTCGGAAGCATTTTTCTGAATTATTTTCTTTGGGACTTTGATATATATATATATATATATATATATATATATATATATATATATATATATATATATATATATATATATGCAAAGCTTGCGGGGCGGCTCGCGCCAACCTCGCCCACATTCTCTGTGCATGTCCCGCAGCGAAGCACAGCATTAAACAGCGCCAACCGAGGCAGTCCAGCTGGCGGAAGATGCCGTCAAGACTCAAAGTGTGGCCACCGCCTGAGGAAGGGGAGCTTCGGTAGCGTTAGTCACCCGGCATCGCCTCCCTTGACCTCATCAAGGACAAAAAATTCGGCATATCCCACGCGTTGCGGGAATCGGTTTTAATGCGAAGCAGTCAGCGAGTACTTCTATTGTTGTACTTTATGGCTTTGAGCCAAGAGTTAGGAGGTGGATCGACGTGTTTTTGTAAGTGTAGTAGCTATGTACACATGGTGGGCTTGCCAGGCACATCGACAACACTGGCGTTTACAGGGTAACTTATGGCGCTACGTAACGACAGCCCTCACGTTAGAGTACATACGTCAGTATTATCGAAACTAAGTGCACTTTATGGTGCCATCATGCGATATCACACGTAACTTTTGTTAATGTATTCCACCGGGGTCGAGCGACGCTTCAATATAGCTTGCCATCCCGAATTGCATATCGCGCAAAAAAAAAAAAAGAAACACGAACACGAAGGGAAGCACCACGAGAGGAGGGCAGACTAACAACTGAATGTTTATTGTCAGAAACCACACATCTATAAGAAAAAAAGGAAAGACACGTGTTATGATTACAGGTTGCCGGTTAGATAGTCAATATGTGTGGTTTCTGACAATAAACCTTCAGTTGTTAGTCTGCGCTCGTCTCGTGGTTCTTTCCTTCGTGCTCGTGTTTTTTTGCGCAAAATGCAATACGGAATGCAATACCAACCCGCCCAACGCTAAGTTCTTCTAATATAGCTTGCTAAATCATAGGAATACAAACGTAATGTTTATCAGACTGCTATAAAAGCAGAGCCAATACTGGGACCACATACGTTAATCTGATAGAACGCCTGTATCGTAGGAGTACATATAGAGTGTTTACTGCTTTCCTGTAAAATCAGATAGCTAGCACCACAAACACAATTGACGTTGCACCGCCATTACGGCTGCATAGGCTGTTTTAAATGCGAAGCATTTCATAGCGAACCTCAGACACTTTGGCCGTTTCTATCTGCGTATCTATCCTATCTATCTATCTATCTATCTCTATCTATCATCTATCTATCTATCTATCTATCTATCTATCTATCTATCTATCTATCTATCTATCTATCTATCTATCTATCTATCTATCTATCTATCTATCTATCTATCTATCTATCTATCTATCTATCTATCTATCTATCTATCTATCTATCTATGTATCTATCTATCTATCTATCTATCTATCTATCTAGCGCTTACGTCTGGCCGCTCTCCTGTCGCGTACATAGGTTGGAATATACCAAAGTTGGCACAGCAGAGGATCAGTGTATGACGAACACCATTCACTGTCTGACATGAATAACGCAAAATACCTGTCGCAAACAGTCATGAAACCTTTCTCTCAGTAACGTGTGGCACATATCCGCATACCAGAGTTATGTTATGCGGGTATGTGCCACAGGTGACACAGAGTCAATCAACACAGTAACGGCTAACATACACATTGACATGCGAGGAAAGTGATAATAATAATATTTTGTGGTTTTACGTCCCAAACAGATTGATTATCAGAGACGCCGCAATGGAGGGCTGCGGAAATTATGACCATCTGGTGTTCTTTAACGTGCACTGAAGTCGCACAGTACACGGGCCTTTGTCATTTCGAAATACAACCGTCGCGGCCGGGATCGAACCCGCGACCTTCAGCTCAGCAGCCAAGCACCGTAACCACTACACCACCGCGGCAAAGAAATTGAGGGAGCTGAAGACAGAACACCCCTGGAAGACGCTCGACTACCATCCACTTGCACACGTGGTCCGCAACGTTGACCACGTGCACTACGCAAAAACCGGGGTCAATGCTTCCTACAATAACTCTGCCGAGAGGACCATGCCCCTCATCATTACCGTTGACTTCAACATTGGTTTATCAAAACCCAACAACGCTTGCTGCTTGCACTGCATAAAAGACGGCTTGGATGGGAACAGGGCATCGCAAGACCTCGTTGCCACGTCCAGGACAGAAGGCATCATAGATCATTTCTTCGGAAGAAGCATCCACGATTTTCACCAGTGTAAAGGAGTGCTATACCTCGCACTTCTTTACACTTAGACCCCTCAAGTCGCGATCCCGAACGGATCCGAAAGCGCGAATTGCAAATAGGTGCTCATTGCGGAAATAGATTATCGTTCAGCTGCTCAGGAGGCGCTGTTGCCCCTGCGTGCAGCTCGCGACAGTAGGCGCGCTTTAAATGCACCTAATGTAGGCGCGTTATAATATCCTTGTAACTGTGGCGTCTGCGTGTGTAACTTTGATATTCTATGGGAGCGGCAGCCGCCAGCGCGCCGACGGTAGAAGAGAATGATGGACGCGGGCACGCTCGCCGCTCGCGCTTAGTGGCCGGTGACAGTGAGTCGCGGCAGAGTCTTGGAATGATAAAGACGTGTTGCTCAGTGCACAGGGAGATCGAGCGGCCGTGCTCAGTGTCTCGTCCTCGTCTCTGAGGGGTTCTGCGCGGCGGCTGGCCCAGATCCCTACAATGCAAACACAGGCGGTCTTAGAACAGCTCAGAACACGCTGCTGCCACTGGACGTGTGCAGCTCGCGGCAGAAATGACTAAAATTGCCCCACGTGTCAGCATACGCCCATGGAATGCAGATACGTTCGGCCAACTGAAGATACCTTTGTCGCGCTGGTATCCAGGAATTTCGGGCGAGCGAAGCATTGTCGATATATGGAGAAGCACTCAAGAGGGCACACGTTTATCATTTTTATAACAGCATGACACGACGAACCGAAGAATTCGGAGCCGAAGGTGTTCACTTCGGCCTGCATGACGCCCCACAAATTATGCAGCTTAAACACAGGCCGATGGTTGTTCTTTGAAGACGACTGGAAGCAAAAGTACCCTCAGTAAGTTGACAGTGGCATTCAGATTGTATTATTTCGACCTTACCGCTGAATCCATCTTCGGGATATCTTTGACGTGAAGTGTATTATCCAAAGGTTAGATGGTCGTGTGCATTCTCTGTCAAAAGAATAATAGTGTTTAAAACCCTCAGCTATAATTCAACCCTCATGGTTCACGAACGGACCGCTCTCCGACCTGTTAATTAGGAAATTGCTCGCAACTCGATCTGTGCACGCACTGATCACTGTGACTGTGTAGCAAGGGGGGGGGGGGGGTGACAAGGGCTTACGTTTCACTCAAAGCGCGCTGACGCATATCTCGCAGTGCAATCACATCTTAATACAGGCACTGCAGCCGCTCAGTCATCGCCGCTACCTTACGTGTTGAGTATTCCTTATTTAATGAAAGCAAGCGCGGCACCCTGTCACGGCCGGCGCCGTAGGCGGGGTGGACGCATTCCCTTAACCCACTATACAAGCCATTCGGGGCAATAAAATGAGAACCATGGAATACTGCTTGTGTGACAGCTGATTTTTTTATTCAGGAATCTGAAATATATATTTGAGAGGATAATCTTGGCACAAGTGAGTCAATATTAAGATCATTATGGGTTAGTTATTCGCCCTCCTTAGTTCAGACATTAGAAAGGTGTCGGAGAGACCCTTGTTTTTTACGCGTTGAGAATTTAGTGACAACTCCGTAAGATTCTTTATCGTTTGGCGGTAGAAAACGTCATCGTAGTTGGTTTTAACGTCTTCCTGAACAGAGCACAAAACGAGTGGGTACGTGCTAGGTGTGCATACGTGCGTGTTTTTATTTACCACAAATTCAAAGTGTCTGTGAGCTGTTTTAGACAAATTACTAACTGGGTGGGAAAATTTCGGTGATTCTTGTCGTTTTTTTTACTAAACTGCAGGACCGAATATTGTACTGCTGAGTGATGATATCAATGTCAGAACAAAGGCACTCATTAACCACTTGGAAACGTACTCGGCCACCGATTACGAGTACATGCTCGGATACCGTGACCTAGCGACCCCCAAGCATCCAGAAAAGTAAGAATACACTTATTCTACCAATTCCACGCCAAATAGCGTGAACAAACTTAGCTGCGTCGTCGTGGATGATCTTTCGACCTTTAATATTGTTTCAAGGCAAACCTGAAACCCTTAGACGTTTTAAGCCTCCCGCGGTGCATCACCAATATGACGCTTAGAAATAGCACTTGCGTTGTATGCGAATCTGCACTACTAGTGTCAAAGTATGTCATACACAAATAAGGGCTACAGACATAGCACGAGGATTGCCCAATATCTTTTCAAGAAAGTGAAATTGGTGCACCTAAACACGAACACAAAGAGGAGCCAGACAAGGACAGGCGGTAAACTAACAGTCTGCTGTCTGACAGTTGCCAGTAGCGCCTGTCCTTGTCGGGCTAGTCTCTGTGTTACGGCGTTATTCGCGCTAATCGCGCTTTGTTTAAAATGCGAGACCAACTAGCCCAACAGTCTGTTCTACTGATGTAGATGGCCGAGTATTTCAGTCAAAGGAAAAGTTAGACCCATAGTGAGAGACCAATAGCCTCTGTTTTATTTGTGCAACACAACAAGAATACAGAAAAAAATATTTATGATAAATTAAAACAAAAGCTTTGAGACTACAGATGAAGTCACACTCACGGCCATGAATAACCAAAATGAGAGCAACTGCACCTTTTAGTCCTCGGGAACGAACACGTATTCCGCAGAGAGACCAAGTGGAATAAGATGGCCCTCATGTCCGAAAAGCGGGGGGCGGGGATCCACTGTTCAGTCTTGAGTTTGAAAGGAAGCCTCAGAAGGACGAACGGCGGTACTATCCCTCGTCACGTGACCGTTGCTCCTCTGCAGGGCGTCACTGTGAAATGTGCACGCGCCCACACGTCTATTCATGCGCCAGACTTTGATGCTCCGCACTGCACACCATGAAACTCGTTAATGAGTTTAGCCTCCACTGATAACAGAACACTAGGTGATAAAAAACAGTGCTTGCTGGCCACAAATGGTGCAGGGACCCGTAAATAAAAAAAGTCCGCTGTTACATGTGCCGCAACGCGCGTGCTCAAACTCCTGCTTTAAGGATGGCAGCTCCTAGTAAGAAATACTCACAGGAGCAGTACAGAGAAACTCGTCAAATCCATGTCAAAGCCGTCAAACACTGAAACACCCGATCTGCCGTCTGAACGCAGCTTAGTGGTACATTTGAACGTGGAATGCGTGGAGACTCAGCGGTACACACAGTGCATAGGTGGCTGTAGGATAGCAAGGGACATGGTTTTTAACAAAGATATATCGGAGTCAAGAGCTCCAGCAGGCTGTCGGCCTTAGGGAATACGCAATTTTGCCTGCCTCTGACTGTGGGCTGTGACAGTCTCTATGTGACGGTCTGAATGCAGGAGGCTAGACCAGGCCCACTAATTTAGCAGTTTAAGTGCAATGCAGTGCTAATTTAGCACCAGTGACAACCCAGTGTCGTCAGTTTGTGCACTTTGTGTGGCGACGCATGGGTTGCATGAGTAACAGTGCCGACGATTAAGCTTTGCTCGTTGCTTCACCTTTCTACGCAGCCGCAGGTTCCTGCCAACTATTTCGGGGTAGGGTGCATCTCATGCAACAGATCGAGAAACAACGTGGGTCCATGCCTTGCTCGAGTGTCTTTAACTAACGACGTACAAATTGCATATCATAGACACGAAAAATGGCAGAAAGCAAAGCTGCCACCGCACTGCCTCGCGAAACAATGAACGTAAGGCAATAAAACGGCCATAGCTCCATCGCTGCAGCGATAGGTTCAAGGGGGCGATAATCGTATTGGAAGAAAAAAAGATTTGTGATACTTGAGGTGTGTGATCATTAGGCAATGAAACGTAATTAGCTGTGCACGCATGTTAATGAGATATCCGAAATGTGACCCTTAAAAATTATTCAAAAATATGCAATATAATCTTTACTAGGTTTTCATTCAGTACCCTCTTGACTGAGCATGCAATGCTGCAGGTAAGAGCCCGACTATGCACCACAAGACACAGCAGCAATGCTGATGTAATGTCCATACAGCAGTGAGTAGTGACGAAACAATGAGTGAAGGATTGACGCACATGACATCGGCTGTTTGCACTTCTATTCACCCACATAGTATATTCACTTTCCTGGAAATGAAAGCCTGTATATATCAGGATTTGGTTTCATTGAATCTTTTAAAGAAAGAATTTTTCGTAAAATTTTCTTGAAGTGGAACAGTTATTTATTTAAGTCATCTTTCACCGAACATCAGCCAGCTTCTGAGCCTGGTGCTTATGCACATTCTCAACCTTTTGTTGGCAATGCCTCCTGGTGTTACGTCCTCAAATGAATATGGAAGACTGCTGCGAAAAGAAGAGCGCAGTGTTTACACACAGACATTGCGCACAGGTATAACAGATTTCTTGAACAATGCTGCGGTGCTATGCAGGATGGCCCGAGCTTTTCGGGCACACGAGTTTGCTCCGAGCTCGCACTACGGCGGTCATGACAGGAAAACAGTTCGATAGCAACGTTGATAAAAACGGCTACAAGAACGAGCATGGCGTCGCAAACGCCTGTGCGGCATTTGCGGCGGTTTTCAAAGAAACACCGCGTGCGAACGCGTCAGTACCGCCACTAAGTCAACATTTCAATAGCGCAGCGACGTCAGCGTGATTGTCGCGCTATCTTTTTGCCAACTCAACATCGCGCCTACCACAGGTGTGCTCGTGGGCGTTTGTTTTCTTTCGGGCAAGATCTTTTGTTCCACTTGCAGGAGGAAAATTTCCCCTCTCAAAGGCAACAAGGGTGCACACGCAGCACTCTCCTGCAGCTCATTTCGCTTCTCTCGAATATTACAGATAAATAAATGGACAGGCTACTGCTACTTACATTAGACGTCCGAAAAATTTTCTGCAGTATCTATAGTTTCGGCAGAACCACTGCGCGATGACGCGGCATGGTTCCTTGACGGGGAGTTATCTCTGCTACTCGAGGTGAAGAGTCACTGACCTCGTTGTTTGCTAAGGTGTTGGCTAGTGATACAGAACTATCGATGGCACTATCTATACTACCGATAGCTGAGTCACTATTCAACTATCGATAGTAAAAAATTCGATGGTACTATCGATAGTATAAAATCAACAGCAGGAATTCATTGCAAGAATAATCTTGGTTCCCAGCGCGCGTGGTACATAGTGGAGCCGGAGAAGCAGGCTGAAGGGCAAGAAAGTTGACATGCTTGTGTTCTTCACCAGAGTGCTTTGCTGACACATGATCATAAAGTCACACTGTTCGTTCAGCTGTAGCAGAAAGGAAGCCGTTACATGTGGCGGAAATGCGCGGCTTCAAATTTATATTGCATTTTATGATTTCAAGGTAAAAAAAAATATCAATAACTAAGTTTGTTAATTGTAAGGTGTAACTGGTTGCTCTTGGATGTCAATTTATTGACGGACATATTGCGCCATTTCCACTGCGGAAATAACCTATTATTTCTCCAAGAATTGCTCATATTGAAGGGAAGCTGATAGTGGGCTATCGCAAATATTTTGGCAATATGGCCGGCCCGCAACAGCATCATTATTCACACCACTATCGATAGTATTGTCACGTGGTTGTGAAGGTGAAGAATGCTGTAGCAAGAGTGGGAAATACGGAGCTCTTTATTTCGGCGAACTTGTGCCCTGAAAATCAAAACCCAAAGTACAAGTATACACGCTGCGCAATGATAGCGGCGAGAACAGTCGTCAGCCGTCGAGTAATCTGATCATCGGTGGAACGCGTCATCTTTTATACATCAGTCATCGAACCTTCCAGCGTTATCGCTGGTGCTCGCGTAAGCTCTCGAACAAACTGACTATTCGCGTCAGGCACGTAATCTTAACAGAATGATCTCAAACAATAGTGAAGCTTCTCAAACATTACGGCACGGTCTGCGTCAAACTTTGCTCACAGTCTTTGTGGGTGAAACCCAAATACATCAAAACAAAGAAATAAACACGCGTGTCTGTAATATCGCTAGTAACATTAGCCATGGTACTACCGATTGCACTGTCGATAGTTTGTCGATAGTAGTACTATCGATAGTTCGTCTGCACTATCGATAGTTTCCAGAAAGCTATCGATGCTACCGATAGTCAATTTACCGATAGTTCTGCATGCCTAGTGCTGGCACCACCGGCGTCGGCATTCGGTAAAGTAGCCTCCGACCTTAACGTACTCGTTGACGTCGCGTGGTTGACATGCTCTCGAAGAAAGAACCGCGCTCGGGACACAGCATAAGATACCTCACAGTCGTATTCTTCCGCGGACTCGAGTTCTTCCTCGTAAGCGTGATCGTCAGTAGCGTCGAATATTTCCTTGTTGAGGTTGGCGAGCTCTGCGTTCTTTTGAATCAGGTAGGCAACGTGACAGTCCACTTCAGCGGCATCGGGAACGGAGGCCTGCAGTTCGTCGATCAGGAACGTTCGCGTGACGCTGGCCCTGACGACGCCATGGTTCTTGCGCAGCCGCTGCACTGATGCAATCGTAGCTAGAAGCCTTGGTAGGGCGATGACCGGGAGATTTCGGCACCAGGAAGAATGTCGCGTAATGAAGACCCGAGTCCTAGACCAAGCCTTCCATCTTGTTATTCTGGTGCTCGTGCTAACTTCTTTTTTCTCTGCTCCTTCTTGTTGCCGCCCATCAGCAATAATCGTCAACAGTAACCACATGATGATATAACCATCAGTTCTTCGTGCGTGTCTCCGTAGTTATTACGATTAAGCTCATAGATGAATCGTGCATTTCGCTGGCGTTGCGGCGTGAGCACTGCTCCTCGGCAAGAGCAAACGCGGTAGGCGGACCCGATCTTCGCCTCGGGCGTCTGTCAATCAAACTGATTGATGCGCGAACTCAGGTACAAACTCGTTGATTCTGAAAATGCCCCGATTCAACTCGTGACTGTCAATAGTGCCGGTGTGCTTGTCAAGATGCGGTGGACGCTAAGCAGCAGCTTCTTTGCATATAAAATAAATTGGCCAGCTTCTACTTGTGCAAGGCTGGAGCCATCGGAGGAGCTTGTGATCACCTAGCTTCTTCCAGCTCTTTACGTGGCTTGTCTACTCAGTCTGCTCGGTCTGCTGCGGAGTGAATACCATGTCAGTTCTGTCTAAATTTCAGTGTTAATAATTAGCTAAGTCTGTCTAGTGCTGTCCTAATTGATACTGTCTTAGTTAACACGGCATTAGTTACCCAGGTTTAATTAGCAATGTTTTAATTTGCCTGGTGCTAATTAGCGTAACCCTAATTATCGTTGTCCTAATTACCGTGACTTTATCGAGTAAGGTCCTAATTTGATAGGTGTTAATTATCGCGCCCCTAATTAGCGTCGTGCTAATTAATATGCTTTTAATTAGCTCTGTTCTAGCTATACACGGCTTCATAAGCATGGTCTTAGTAAGATGTAGCTGCATTAGCTCGGTCTTAGCACGACTTGGCTGAATTAGCTTGTTCATCTCATGTCCTGGCTTAATTAGCTAGGTATACCGCCCCGCGCAATTAGCTAAACAGCCGGACGCACGGGCTCGGGGAGCGAGCAGACGATTAATAAGAGGGCGAGCACTGGCTGAGCAACGCGCTAGAATGTACAGGCCGACCATGATGATTACACACGTGGCCTCGGCGATTAGCTCCGGCCGCGGTGTTGTAAGGCGCTGAGCGGGAGCTAATCTCAAAGGCCGCAGGACTGATTATTCTAAAGGATACTTAGTGCAGACATTAAACGCTCGAAAAGGTATTTAAGCAACCCGTACCTCTAGAAAACATTGTGCGTAAACGTTTCTCACACTTTTCTTGTATGGGTGCACTTCTGCACGCAGTGGAAAGACAAACAAATGTAAGAAGATGCCTCTGGTTTCAAGACACCACCCAACTTTGTCGCTGCGTTCCATCGTAACCATTGGAACGCAGCGCGCGCTGAGGGATAGATTTGACCTTTTCGTACTGTTCATAGAGTTTCCTAAAATGACCTAGAGGGAACTCTGGCGCTGCGATCGTTCAGCCACCATGGGAATGATGGGTAGTACACGGATTTGCCTAGTCTTCGTGCTTGTGGGTTTCGAACGCACTTGTGGCTTTGTTTATTGCTATGCTTTGGTTTTCTTTCGGATAAAAGAATGGATCGTTGTGAACTTCGTGACCAGATTTGAATCGGTGAGCCTAAAGAAATTAAAGTGGTGAAGTGAAACTGCTGATTTTTGCTGAACTTCGTTTTGCGACAAAGCGGATGCAGGCGACGCGGAGCCAAACGGAGCCGAAAGAACGAAGTTTAGACAAATCCGTGTACTACCCATGATTCCCATGCTGGCTGAAGCGCGATGCATTGCAGCTCCCATAGACACTAGCGCCAGAGTTCCCTCTAGTAAGTATTGTAGGAAACTCTATGGTACTGTTAGCTCGTTCAAAAGGGGATGTCGCCAGAGCTCTGAAAGATTCCGACTTTCGCCAAACTCGGGCCATCCTACTAGCGCCCCTGCTATTTTTAAAATAAAAGATCTCAACGATTCCAAGGTGCATGCTGTCTTCCTGCTTTGCACGTGGGTGCAGTTTATGAGATCACGTGAACAAAGAATGTTTTCAAGTGCTGATCCTTGATGGCTGAGAATTACTGCTGATGAATTCAATCCATGCAGTGGCATGTACTCAAAGGGCATGCGCACTTCGGACCTTAGAAGGCCCCTGCAACACTTTTTGAACTTGGTCAGAAAACGCTAATTGGTAGTTGAGGCTCCTACAAACATCTCAGCCAAACATTATAGCTCCGCATATGGGGCACGAAATTTTATGCTCGCGCCACGCCGCCACGTGCCTGATGTACTCGTGCAGCACCTTATGTAATCCTTTAATTGCACTCGATATAGAATTACACCAGCACGGTTGTGATCACAATGAAAGTGAGCAGTGTGATCAAAGTAAAGAGAAAACGTGCTGAAAGCCACAAGCGTTTGCTAACATATAGATGCAGCTTCTTGCCCCCTCCTTCCCTCCCCCCGTGTGTCCTTCTGTGCGCTCGCTGAGACGAAATGGGAGAGAACATGCTTCAAGCACGCGACAAACCCCTATAACTTGTACATGATGGGTTCTAAAAATATTTGCAGTAGTCAATTCGCGAACAAATAAACTATGCTAGTGAAGTCATTCGATGATTACTTGGAAAAGTGCCGGAAGGCACCTATAAGTGTCAGTTCTTATTATTGCCATTACATTACACGGAGAAGCGCAGCACGACAGGGAGCGAGAGAGCGAAGACACAAACATAGCGCTAATTTTTAGTTCAGTTTCAACTTCGTTGAATGTTAGCGCTGTTTTTGTGTTTTCGCTCTCTCAATCTCTGTTCTGTTGAGCTGCTCCGTATGAATCCTAACCAGATACCCCGGCAGGAGGTGCCATTACTTGTTCAGAGTTTCTTATTGGTGGAAATGCAGCAAGGACACAAATTTCATGCGTGCACAATTTGACGCCTCAATTATCAAAATGTGGTACGAAGAAATGCTTATGTACAGAAGGTCGAAATATTTGGCATCCTTGAAGTTATACACATGACGCCCTCTGTTGATTGTTGCTATCATGATAGCTCCTTGAAAACCTTTCATGAAATAATAAGACGCTGTCATGAAGTATTCATTCACGTATTGTTGCAATGTAAAGTGGTATAAAAGTTGACTGCCCTTTTTGCTAGTTTAGCATCTTTCAATAGCTCTCCAAACCAAAGGATGTAGCCATGTGTGTGTACACATTGGTAAAATAAGTGCTCTTGTTACCCAATCCCATTTTGAAAGCTTGTAGTTGGCAATAAATAGGCACAATGCTCAAAGCGTGGACCACGCAGCAGGGCACCTGCGTGTTCTGTAAATCCCACAAGACCAGAAATTAAAGGGCGTGCACTCCTTGCTTTTGGGACGTCCTTATCGAAAGCAATGAAGGACATCGTTATCGAAAGCAATGGAGCCACATTGGCACAACAGAAAGCAGCAGCCCCTATGTTTAGCATTCCCTTAATGCTTCTTTAAAATCAATTTGTAATTTTACAACAGAACCTTATATTTCAATGAATTGTGACATGATTTTTAGTGCTTTTCAGTTCAAGGTTCTGCCTCAATTGCCATGTGTGTG
>NC_051182.1:129973440-130008801 GCF_013339695.2 Rhipicephalus sanguineus
AAAAAGTAAATAAGGAAAAACATTCAGGAGGGAACGAGGCTCGAACCTGAGCCCTCTGCGTGGGAGCCCCGTTTTCTACCTCAGAGCCATGCTGGTGCTTGAAATTGCGCTGCAAAAAAGACAATATGCAGGCTTCATGCCGTGAAGGAACCACATTAACATATGTAATGTAGTGTGGAGAAGAGTAAAATAACAACCAGGGCGCCACACAACGCGAATTCTATAACCAGGCGTCACACAATGCAAACTGCGCAACGAGTGGGTTGTTGAATTCTTCCAACTCATTACAGAGGGCTCTGCCATAATTCGTTATCGTGATCAGCCACAGCACCAATAAAGTGCACATAATGCCTTACGGGTGTTTAGCGGGTACCACGGTTCTCTGCAGAATGACGAAAAATTGCATAGTGGCTGCGTCCCCACTTCACAAAAATTATGATGATTTACAGCGTAGTGGGTTCCCTCCAAGTGCACTCCTATTGGTTGTCTCACCACATTAACATATGTAACGTAGTGTGGTAGAAGAGTAAAATAACAAACAGGGCGCCCCACAACGCGAATTCTGTAACCAGGCATCACACAATGCAAATTGCGCAACGAGTGGGTTGTTGAATGCTTCCAACCCATTACAAAGGGCTCTGCCATAATTCTCTATCATCGTCAGCCACAGCATCAACAAAGTGCACATAATGCCTTACAGGTACTTAGCGGGTGCCACGGTTCTCTGCAGAATGACGAAAAATTGCATAGTGGCTGCTTCCCTACTTCACAAAAATTATGATGATTTATAACGTACTGGGTTCCTCCCAAGTGCACTTCTATTAGTTGCTAAGGAAGCCCATCAGGCTCCCATGATCCATTTCCTCAGGGTCTAAATAAAGTTAATTACCCCTCTCTCTCTCTATCTCTCTCTCTTTCTTTCTCACATTAACGTATGTTATAAAGCGTGGTGGGAGAGGTAAATAACGACCGGGCGTCACACAATGCGAATTACGTAAGTAATGGGTCGTGTAAAGCTTCCAACCCATTACAGAGGGCTCAGCCATACGTCATCAACCACCGCATCAACAAAGTGCACATAATGCCTTACATATTGTACCTCGCGTCTCCGCAGAAAGAAGAAAAAGTCACAGTTTCGCCGCAAGGGCGAAGCAATGAATGCGATAGCAAGAAACTAATGCTATACGAAGTGAGGCTCGCCGATGGATACTCTCAGTTTGAACAGCGCTCCTGTTACAAAGGCGGCCGAAGCAGCGAACGAAACTAGCGTGCTTCAAGTGTCGAGCTGTGACACTTGATAGTTCGCGCTCATCGTCTGTTTGTTCGTTTAGCGGCGTCCCTTGAGATCGAGTGACTTTCTTACGCTCCGTAACATGAGCGCGGACACCACGGTGAAAGCTTGAAACAACCCTCTTCCCCTCACCACCAGAAAACCGCGCGAGCAGACAGCGAAAGGGCAAGGTTCTCCCTGCGCAATAAGAAGAAGCGAGCGAGCTCGCCGACGACTTTTAAATGCGCCCGTCGTGCTCCTAGCGCCATCGCGCTGGTAATGAAGAAACGGTTATAAGCGCCGGCCGTCTCTGAGTCCGTCCAGCGGTAAAGGGTGTGTATATAACGCGCGCCGTTAGCTACGTGGAGGATCTGCGTTTCGTGGCGTAGCGGTTAGCGCCACTCGCTGCGGAGCAAGAGGTCCTTGGTTCGATTCCGCGCTTCGGGAGCATTTTTCTGAATTATTTTTCTTTAGGGCTTTTATATATATATACATACTTATACATATACGGTGCATGACGGCGACGGCAAAAATCAGCCGAGACTGTCCATATAATTGCTATCGCAATAATAATGTCGTGGTGGTTGTTTCCCAACTTCAGAAAAATTATGATTTGTGGCGTAGTGGGTACGTTGCTAGTGTACTTGTACCAGTTTCCGCAAGAGAGCTTGCAACGGGCTCTAGAAATGCCGCTCTTCGAGCTTTCGCTGTGACTGTGCTGCGCTTTCCGCGCAGGCCTGGCGTTTTTTTTAATGGCGATATAGACTCGCCCTTAAATCATACTGTTTTGTGTGTGTGTGTCTGAGTGGTTGACGTGCGCCGTAAGGCCGGTGCTGTGTATGAAGTAACGGAGTACCTAGTAGAACCTGTTATGTATCCAGCTGTCATAGCTAGTCGTGTCACTTTAGCGAAAGCCGGCTTACAGGTTGTGGGAGATGACCGCGCCTGCCATGGCCGGCAGCGTCCACCCGTTAGTCCAGCCCGAGCACTGTCCACGGCACGCACTACACTAGCACTTCGTCGTTGTCTATTCATTCTCTGCAACGTCCCTCTAGCGGTATTCCCATAAGGTCATGTTTTCTTTTTCGACAAACATAATTGATGCACCGGCTTATATCGTAACCTTCTGCAAGCCGGTGCATTAATTACGTTTGTAAGAAACGTTACATGCATGATTATGCAGTGAACAATACATCTAATTTCGCTGTAATCGCGCGCCTGGTGGGAAAACGTACAAGGAGGAGGAGGACAGAACTTTTATTAAAACCAATGAAAATGGGTTTTTTGATTGCGGGAGACGACGACGGCTAGTCGGCCAGGAGCTCCTGCTCTTTAGCGGCTGCCTCTGCCCGCCCCGTGATCCAGACCTGCTCGTCTGGGTCGGAGCTGAGCAGTGTGGCCTTCCACTGCTGCGTCGTGAAAATTTGCAAGCCCTGTGGGCTACCATGGATACGTATACTGGGACAGCCCCTTGGTATGTGAAAGAGGTCGGCCCGGGGGGCTCGCCACAGCTTGCATAGACGTGTAAATGTAGTTGGATAGATGTAGGAGTACATAATTGGGGTTGGAAAGCAGACCGTCTGGAGTTGCCTCCAAATCCCGACCGCGGCGGCCGCATTTTCGATGGAGGTGAAAATGCTAGAGACCCGTGTACTTGAATTTAGGTGCACGTTAAAGAACCCCAGGTGTTCAAAATTTCGGGAGCCCTCTACCACGGCGTCTCTCATAATCAAATCGTGGTTTTAGGACGTTAAATTCCAACAATTACTGTTATGGAGTTACCTCCACACGTGCTCCTCCCGTTTAGTTAACATTTCGTGCCCGGGGGGAGAGTGAAGTCTGGCCAGTCTATAATGTTGCGCCATTTCATGATACGTCACCATACGGTCCCGCGTCGACCGCCTAATTGCCTCAGAGAACCACTGCATTTCCCGAATTTGCGTCATTGGAAGCTGCTGCAACTCGTAGTTATGCAAGCGACGCATAAAGTGCTAGTTTATAATATTTTCTTAAAGGGGCCCTGCAACACTTTTCGAGCATGCTCAAAAAGCGCTGCCGATAGGTAGTCGAGGCTCCCGAGAACATGCGAGCCAAATATTACAGCGATCCGCACGGCCTGGAATTTACAATAAATTCTCAAAGTCAGCTGAAAATCGCTCCCTCTTCTCTCGACAAATGATGTATTAGTCCGCAAAATATGACGCGATTGTCGGCAGTTCCACCATTGGCTGATGTTATAATCACGATAACACCCTCATTATTACTTTCGTTGTTAATTTTGAGTTCAATAAGTAGATAATATGTATGTTTATATTCTGTTATCGCGTTAAAAACACCGAACAAACATTAATATTAGCACTTCCGGTCTCACCGACAGCTCGTCTGCTCGTAGTTGCGTGGTTCCGTTTTCTTCGCCATGCGCAGTGCCGAAAACGTGAATATTTCTGTGCTTTTGACCATCGCCGGTTGCCGTTGAGAGTGGCAGCCGTTAGAGTGTTGCCTCGATGGCTGAGAACTGCATCGTCGGCACGTTCTCACGACCGACCGAGGCACGGGCGCAGCGTGTCTCCGATAACAATGCTGGCGTCCGGTAATGGCGGCGCTTCGGGGGTCGTCCTGCCAGTGCCGTCTTACGAGGCGGTGTATCGGAGTATGGCCGAAACCGATCTCAGCTGTCATTCGTTCCAAACGAGCGCGCAGGTTTGCTTCCATGGTTGGCAGAGCGATGAAAACACTACGGCGTTCGAGGTGCACACCCAACATTACCAAATCGACGCGCAGTTTTCAAGCACGCGCGATACACAGTGCGATGGGCTCCACTCGACGAGAACGACGCAAGCCGACCGGAAGTGACGGCACAGACCACGTGGTTGCGCCCAGACGTCAGAGCGAAAAAAATGAAGAAAAAAACTCAGCCGGCGCTCTTGGGCGGAGCCTCGCTCCTCTGCGCTGCCTCCCTCGACTCGCTGCCTAGCTTTCCGCGCACTCGCGGCGTTGAGTTGAGGGAGAAAGCTGCGGAACGTGATCTCTATAATTTGGTAACACCACTTAGACTTGACGGATTCGAAAAATTTTTGCGGCATATGACTCGTGAAGAGTCATACGTCAATAATGAGACTATTCCAATATAACTAAGAAAGGTGTTGCAGGGCCCCTTTAATTGAAATGAGCTTAAAAGGTTGAGCTTGCTGTCCTTGTGCAACCAGGCAACCTGGCTACCTCCGATTGCGTTCTCGGTCTGGAGTTCTCCGGCCGCGACCCGGAGGGTCGCCGAGTCATGGGAGCCGTGGCTTCCGAGGGCATGGCGACGGCGCTTGCCGCCGACCCGTGCTTCCTTTGGGAGGTTCCCGAGTCCTGGAGCCTCGAGGAGGCCTCTACGGTTCCCGTCGCCTACTCTACCGCCTACTACGCCCTCGTGGTCCGAGGCAACATGAGGCCCGGCGAGTCCGTGCTCGTCCACTCCGGCAGCGTAGGTGTCGGACAGGCCGCCATCTCGATCGCTCTCTCCATGGGCTGCATGGTCTTCACCACAGTCGGTAGGTGCTGAGAGCAGTGAACTTCAGACGTATGTCCCTTCTTCTCATTGTCATCCCTGAAAAAAATTCAGGAGCCCCTGCCCTGTCCAGAAAGTGGCGCAAGTGAAGCCTGGCGTGTGCCTGGCGTACTACCTTTCTTTCTTTCTTTCTTTCTTTCTTTCTTTCTTTCTTTCTTTCTTTCTTTCTTTCTTTCTTTCTTTCTTTCTTTCTTTCTTTCCTTCTTTCTTTCTTTTTTCCCTTTCTTTTTCTTTTTTCTTTCTTTCTTTCCTTGTTTCTTCCTTTTTTCATTTCTTTTTTTTCTTTTCTTCTTTCTTTTTTTTCTTTCCTTCTTTCTTTCCTTCTTTCTTTTTCCTTTTTTCTTTCTTTTTCTCTTTCCTTCTTTCTTTCCTTTCTTTCTTTCCTCCTTTCTTTTATCTTTCCTTTCTTCCTTTCCTTCTTTCTTTTTATCTTTCCTTCTTTCTTTCTTTTTTCCTTTTTTTCTTTCTTTCTTTCTTTCTTTCTTCTTCTTTCTTTTTCTGTTTCTTTTTTTCTTTCTTTCTTTCCTTCTTTCTTTCTTTTTCTTTTTCTTTTTTTCTTTCTTTCCTTCTTTCTTTCTTTCTTTCTTTCTTTCTTTCTTTTTGTTTTTCTTTTTTTCTTTCTTTCTTTCCTTCTTTCTTTCCTTCTTTCTTTCTTTCTTTATTCCTTTCTTTCCTTTTTCTTTCTTCCTTTTTTCCTTTCTTATTTTCTTTTTTTTCTTTGTTTCTTCCTTTCCTTCTTTCTTTCTTTTCTTTCTTTCCTTTTTCCTTTCTTTCTTTCTTTCCTTCTTTCTTTCTTTATTTTTTCCTTTCTTTTTTTCTTTCCTTCTTTCTTTCCTTTCTTTCTTTCTTTCTTTCTTCCTTTCTTTTTTTCTTTCTTTCTCTCCTTGTTTCTTTTTTTCTTTTCTCCTTTCTTTTTTTCCTTTTTTCTTTCCTTTCTTCTTTTCTTTCCTTCCTTCTTCCTTTCTTTTTTCCTTTCTTATTTTTCTTTCTTTCTTTCTTTCTTTCTTTCTTTCTTTCCTTCTTTCTTTTCCTCTTTCTTTTTTCTTCCTTTCTTTCATTCCTTCTTTCCTTCTTTCTTTCTTTCTTTCTTTCTTTCCTTTTTCCTTTCTTTTTCCTTTTCTTCTTTCCTTCTTTCTTTCCTTCTTGTTTTCCTTTTTTCTTTCTTTCTTTCTTTCTATCGCATTGCACCATGCTCTCTCCTAACCTTTCCCTTCCTCCATGCCGAGAATTGGACTTGTCATCCACGCGCTTAGGAGCGCAACACATAACTTGCTACAGGCAGAGAACATTTACCACTTTAGAGAACGGAAACTGTACCTTTGGCTGTAGTACGGAAATAAGGGTAGCGGCGGCGTACTGAACTGCAATAGAGCGAGGCGAGATGGCGCTGCAAGTACTATCATCATCAGTAGATGAACGCATTTTTGCTGCTGGTTCGCTCTGGTCGCGCTACTGCGCTTTTTGCTCCCTGTGGTATTTTGTTCTTTGTCGTTGCTAAATCGCTGCTCGCGTGTGTAATATTTATCGCCAGGTGACCAAACTGGCCTCGACTGACAAAACAACGTCAATCAAGTAAGGTTTGCATCGTTTATTGTGAGTGCTCAAGCTGGTACAATGTATACAGTCAGGTCCAAGCAAAACAAGTCTCTCATACACGTCGAAAGCTTTCAACCCGTACGTGTGTAATCAGCCTGAAAGCTGACAAATGTGGGCATATAACTGAACACCGAGATCGCTGAAAGAACGTTGCTCTCGTTGTGTAGCAGCGTCCGAGTTTTAACAGCATAGCTTTAGGACGAGGGTCTTATCCTTCCGTTAGTTATGCGGCGCTTGCCAGGTTGTGTTGATCTTTGAGTGCGTGGTGTGGAGTCGGAAACGAAACGTGCGCTACGCCGACAGATAGTTGGCGTAGTGAGAGCAATGTAGTCTTAATTAATCTTTTACGTAAACAATCGCGGATGCGTACAGTTTTGCATCTTTCTCGCTCTGCGATGTCACCTTGAATGCGTTACAAATAAAGAATATCACGTTGTGTCTACAGGGCAGGCACGAATTTCTCGGCTAAATTCTCGGCCGTGAAGCCATACCATAGGTATTACGTATTCAGGTAATAGGTGGAAGAAAATATTTCAGGCTCATTTTGTTCCTCGATATAGTTCAGTTACACAGTTTCTACAGCTAGAATTTCTTGGCGCTAGTAGTAATCGGACTGCTGAGTATAAGGCGAGTGCTTACAGATTCTAGAAGCACAATTCTAAGAAGATAAGCTTTAGGCATGCAGTGTACATCTTCGTTTGTGTTCGCACAGAACACTAAACAACTGCTCAGCCGTAAGCACAATCTCTGTATCACATAGACATGGCGATAGAACTTGAGCACTTGCAAGCAAACACTGGCGAAATCAAACTGTGGGGCATGATGTGAACCTGTGCCAATGCTGGATAAATAAAGGTCATATATATATATTGCATACTTGTTATTGTGTTATTTACTTTTTCAATATATTTGGGCTTGGGAGCTCAAGTATGTATTCTCCCTGCTACTTTTAGAAGCTCCAGCTTGAAATACTGTCACATGCGCTCCTTTCTTTCTGTGTTTTATGTTATTGGCCAATTGAACGTGTAGTTACTGCATTGCGGAAACCATGCCAGAATATCTGGGAACATTCCAGATTATTTTAGGACCTTCTGTTAGGCTGGAGCGTGCAATTGCAAACAGCTCAGTTAATTTTCGAACTAACGCAGCCACCAGCGATAATGCTCGAATGTTCAATGCCGCAGGTATAAATGCCGACGCGCCTTGCCACAGATCAGTTTATCGACGGCCGACGCCTGTTCGCCGCTATCAGTGTGCAGTGTGTATTGCTGTAGCTTGACTTTTCGTTTCCCGGCCACAAGTTCGGCCGAATAAAAAGTTTCATCTTGGACACACCGACTGCTGCTTTCGTCGACGTCACGACCCCGTGACAATACGTAAAATCTTGTAGTGTGGCTGTGGATAAGTCCAAGTTCATGTATGTTTGTTAAAAAAATGCAATCAACCAGTATTTTGTTATCTAGTGCTGAGATGACGTCATGTGTAAAAGATAGAAGCTGAGTTTCGCACGAATGATGCTTACGAAATCCGTGTTGGAACTTGCTGAAGAATCCGTTGGTTTCTAGAAATGCCATGAGATTAGAGTAGATTATGTGCTCGAGCATCTTACAGGGAATACTTGTTAAAGAAATTGGTCGGTAGTTCAGGGGAGAGTGTTGGCTTCCGGATTTAAAGACGGGAATAACCTTCCCCACCTTCCAGTCAGTTGGCAAAGTGCCACACTGGAGAGACTGCTTAAAAATGTGCGACAATACAATGGAACAGTACACTTCAGTGTTCTTCAGAAATTTCGCGTTATCTCATCAGTGCCACAGGCAGAAGACAGCTTAAGTCGCCGGATTAAGTTAATAATTCCTTCAAATTCTATAGTTATGTAATCCATTGGAAAAAACCCGCTGTGATTATACCTGCGGCACTGAAACAGCACATGAATCTGAAAACATTGCGAAAAGACGTGTTAAGAACAGAACAGCACTCTTCGTTGCGCATCGCGCGGCCATTGGAATCAGTAAGTGATATGACGGTTTGTTTTATTGGGTTGACAGTTTTCCAAAATTTCGACGGGTTATAAGACAACAACGAAGGAAGCGTAGTGTTGAAATATTCATGCCTGGCATTTCTGATGGAAAAGCGATACGCGGAAAGAGCTTCGCGATAAGCCTGCCAGCGGAAAAACACTGCTGTCGAGCTTAGCCGAGCGGAAGAGGCGTTTTTTTCCTATTAAGAAGCCTTTTCAGGTTTGCTGTGAACCATGGCGATCGCTGCTTTTTTGATATAACTTGAAGCGGCACATGCCTGTCGACCAATGAGGCAATTTTGCCTCTAAAACGACACCAATTTTGCTCGACTGATCGGTCAAAAAAACCAGGCATATAGCTATCAATAAACTGTTCAAGTTCCGTATTTATTGCAGCATAGTCCCCTTTTTTGTAGTTTCTTATGGTCTTAGTAACCTTAGTTCGGGCTGAAATGTCAATATTTAAAGTAAGTTGCAAGCAGCAGTGGTCACTAACACCAGGAAAACAAGTCATTGAGTTCACTAAATTTGGTGTCGTAGTCAGGATTAAATCCAGTACATTAGCAGACGTAACGGCTCTTCTTGTTGGTTCGGTGACCATTTGAGTTAAATTGAAATCTAAACATAGATTAACGAATGATTTATTCTCCGCTGTCGCCTCTGTGATAGTAGGACTGGTACCTGACCAATCAATTTTAGGAAAGTTAAAGTCTCCCAAAAGGAACAGGTGAGAATGCGGAAATTGTACAACTAGTGAATTCAACACGTCATGCAGTTCGTTACAAAAGTCAGGCGCCGCGTTGGGCGGCCTATAGCACACACAAAATAGAGCACTCTGATGGTGTAAAGGGATATTTGCACAAACAAGTTCTAAGCAAGAATTCACCGGTATCATGTGTGACTCTAGGTTATCGGCTACCGCTATAAGAACACCTCCCCCTTTTCCGCTACTACGATCACAGCGATAGATGGTATACTTTTTGTCGCAGCCAAATAGTTCACTACTGCCTACATCGGAAGAAAGCCATGTTTCGGTGAGCGCCACGACGTCAGCGCAGCACGAGTCAATGACAGCCGATAAAGTGTCTCGCTTATTAATTATGCTTCTGACATTTGATAGTAGAAAGGATGTGCCAGCCAGAGCAGGGGTCACAAGACTCCTAACATTTGATGTTCGGGCTAGGATAAGCAAGGCCCTCTACCTGCAGACGTAGAAGCAGACGAAGAATCGTTCCCACTTTCGTCTCTGTCGGATTCCACTACACAGATGCTATCGGTTGTTCGCGAGTACACGAAGCACTTTTTGTTTATGTATAGTCTGTTGTAACGTACTGAAAACTGCTGTTTGCTAGCTTTTCCATATTCAAAAAGCTTTTTACGCACACTTCTCGTAGTCGCACAGAAGTCTTCGTTAACCGATACGCCACAAGCTTTGAGTTTGGCTCTAGCGACCAAGATGCTCTCGCGTAGCTTGGAAGATGCGAATTTAATTATGACGGGTCGGCATTTTCCTGGCGCGTACTTCCCTAACCTGTGCGCGCGAGATATGCGTTCGTCATCGTCACCCAGGTTTAGCTTTAACTCTGTATTAAGGATATTGCATACTTTTTTTTCACACTGGGTCCATGTTTCGGCTGCAGTGTCTTCAATGCCGTGTAATATCAGATTATCGCGGCGGGAGCGATCTTCTAGTTCGTTGAGACGTTCGCTCAACGCTGCCAGTTTTGGCGCTACGCCCACACTCGCGTTTTCACCGCTCAAGCGCATACTGTCCTCTACCAGGGAAAGTCTGCTGTGAATGTCGCAAATTTTTTCTTCAAGTGAACTCTGCGCTTCCTTGACGGCGGTAAGCGAAGCCATAACCTCGCTGTGCTTCGTGTCAACGTTTTTATGAAGGGATTTTATCAAAGAAAGAAATTCTTTGTGCTCTTTGCTTGTTTCCTCCTTCAGCGGCATGTTGTATCACTCGGGCTAGCTTCTTTACAAGGCGTGTCATGTAACAGGTGCCTTGCTCATTGCACACAGCTGTTTCCTTGTTAGGCCAGGAGGCTACAGCAGAAAAAAATATTTCTGATTATAACATAATATCTGGGGTTTAACGTCCCAAAACCACCATATGATTATGAGAGACGCCGTAGTGGAGGGCTCCGGAAATTTCGACCACCTGGGGTTCTTTAACGTGCACCTAAATCTAAGTACACGGGCCTCAAACATTTTCGCCTCCATCGAAAATGCAGCCGCCGCGGCCGGGATTCGATCCCGCGACCTTTGGGTCAGCAGTCGAGCGCCATAACCACTAGACCACCGCGGCGGGGCTATTTCTGATTATAGTGACGGTTTTTTATCACACTAAAGTGAAAGTACACTCATAATTATGTGAAGCTTTTGTTACACTAAATGTGTAGTAAAGATAACCTAAACTGACAGCAGGAGAAATGAGACCTCTAAACCTGGCTTCTCAAATGCGATCCGGCAAACTATAACTCATATGTTTTTTTGCACTGATATACGGGCTAGTTACGAAGATACATGCGAGGCGTTGGTGACGCAATTGCCTCCCTTTATTTATTGCAGTGGCCTGGTTAATATTAACCGAACGATAAACTCAGCAACCCGCTCCCACGTGAAGCCACGCCGCAAGGAACGCACGTTTTCTCAACGACAGAGTATGACGTTGAAAATTGAATATTGCAGTGCGTTCGCCTGCGTGTGACACCCACACAAAGCCATGGTTAAAAAAAACTGAAGCAATAGGTGTTTACTCACTGGTCCGTATATTCTCGGGCTTGAAACGAGTGTCATCCGGTGAAAGCTTCAAAGATCCCTTCGTTCCCCTGAATTCAGCTGAATGCACTTCGCGAAGGGATTCAACGAGTCAAAACGAACAGAACAAAAGCGACTGTGTCGGCCGGCAGTGGCTCGAAACATTTACAGCGAAACGAAACAGCGCGAGACCCATCCCAATGCACCGCGAACCGTCACCTGTCGTTGCGCCGCCGTATATATTGAAATGAAGATAATGATGCCGATAGGCTGCTGACAACTACGAGTCTGTTGGAGCAAAAACTATTACAAAAGATTCATGACGTGGTACCTGGCAATGCAAGGCAACTTCCTATAAACAGCAATTTGTTTATTGAAGTGTAACAGTAAGCAAACAACTAAGCTTCTTTATTTCAAGAATATTTTACTTTGAAGTTTGGGTCCGACGAGGGCGCCCCTACATAAAAAGTCAAATAGCGCGAATGGCGGCCACCACAACGTCGCCATGTATCCTAACGCATAGGTTAGTAGACCACTCCCGGTGTTTGAAGCTGGAAACTCGCCGCGGTCGATTTTTTCGCCCTCTGCGGCGATCGCTGGAACTTGAGACTTTCCGGGGCCTGCTACAGGTATCAACCCCGGTCATGAGCTCATATCCAAGCAACATGCAATGTGGTAACTTGAAGTTACAAGTCACCTTGATAACCTCGATAAAAGATTATATTGCCGTATCAGAAACGGCTGACCGCCCACAAGCCCACATCGATAAAGGATTATTTGATGGAAAACGGCGCGTACAAGTACGCGTGTGACCGGCACACCTTCGGGGGACTCATTTCTTTGCGCTTGCGGGCACTGGATTTTGTTGCGGTGGTCACCGACGACAACGACACTGGCGAGGCACTTGAAAAGCGTGGGAAATTTCAGGCATCTGCCTGTTAGTCCATATACTCTTTTCCACAATCGGCTTTATTGCCAGTTTATCTTTAGTTCCTCTTGCATTACATCAGAGTAGACCAGTTTTACTTGATTTCGCACGTGTGACGGAGCGAAGTTGCACGTTATTTCTCCATCCGATTCTTCAGGTTCTATGGAACAGCGGAACTTCCTCAAGCGCCATTTCCCACAACTGCAGGACCGAAACTTGGCAAGCTCGCGTGACCTCTCGTTCGAGGAGCGAATTCTTCACGAGACGAAGGGCAGAGGTGAGTGTTCTGAATCGTCGCGGAAGGGCAGCATATAGGGGAATGCGCGAATTCATTATTAAGAAAATGGCGTGACCGAAAAAAATGCCCTTGACCACATGTATAGAAGCGACGTTTTCTTAATGATGCATTCGTAACAAATCGCCCAGCTGTCAATCTTACTGACTGCCTGAAAGTGAGTTTATGCATATGGCATTTAAAGCAATGACTTAAAGTGACCACTACTAGCTCGCTTTCGACCACAATCCCTCCAAGGATGCTTGCGCCTTAACAGAATCATTTTCGTTGATACTTAGGGTGCTGCACGTCTTAGCATCACGAATATGAGATATGTGTTAAAATTAAGATTGTAGTGTTGTAAATACCTCGGCTATTCTCGATGCAACACAACAGTCTCGCATTGACCTCTGAAGTTTCACAGAGCGTGAGGTTCGTAGTGCCTGATCCGCGTAAAAAATCGCATCAAGTTCACTGAAGGCATCTAGGCCTTCATTACGTTGAACATGTTTAGTTATGGAACCGAAGTATTTTATGGTTTGCGTCATGAAAGGCCTGTATGTAGCCAAGATATTTCATGGTCCCATAGCATGCAATAGATGAAGCGTTTTGAGACTCCGAGCGCCTGAGCTGTTGTTTTGATGTCCGAACAAGCGACCGACGAGAGTACAATGCATATGGTCGTAAGTTCGTAAGGCTGTGATTCCAGAGTCGAATCAGACAACCGGTCCTACCACCTTCTTTATCCAAACACTAGGCGTGGACCTCGTTCTCAATTCGCTGGCCGAGGAGAAGCTGCAGGCCAGCGTCCGCTGCCTGGCGACCCACGGCCGATTCCTGGAGATCGGCAGGTTTGACCTGTCCAGAAACTCCAAGCTCGGCATGTCCGTGTTCCTCAAGAACATAGCGTTCCACGGCATCCAGCTGGACGGGCTGTTCGGCGATGACCCCTTCGTGGGGGCCGACAAGCGACGCGTAGCCGATCTTGTCGGTGAGGGCATCGCCTCGGGTGCTGTGCGGCCCCTGAACGCCATCAAGTTCACAAGGGACAAAGCAGAGGAGGCGTTCCGGTTCATGGCATCTGGAAAACACACGGGCAAAGTCGTGCTTCAAGTGCGTTTGCCTGTGTTTTCATTCTTTCCTGCTCCAAGACATAACTTTCTATAATTCTCTCTCTCCCTCTCTCAAAGACGTACTTGGCAGAGCTTTAATCGTACCTCGGTGGTGGAATTTCTTTATTTACCATGTCAATACGCATCAACAGCTTCCGTTAACAAAAAGAAGTCACAGTTTCACCGCAAGGGCGAAGCAATGAATGCGATAGCAACAAACTGTAGTATTACACGAAGTGAGGCTGGCAGCTAACTGTTTTGTATCCGATCTCGCGTAACTACAAAACGCTGGTGTAAGAGAATATGGCCGCTCCAGGGAGAGATGCTCACCGCATAGTCACTTCGCGTTGAGAGCGCAGCACGTAGAAGGGTATACCAGCCGCCCGCTGTGATGGCTTTCGAGATAGCGCGCGCGCCACCGATCGCGGCCGCACCCTTAGATCCAAAGTTCAAAGTAGTGGCTGCTCGCGCGACAATCTCCTCTCCCCCTCCTCCGCTCCTCACCTCGCGTCTTTTTTCATGGTCGTTAAAGACGGCGGGGCCTTTCCTGTCTGCTACGACGGCAGGCCTACCGAACGGGGTGATGTTATCGCATACACCATCCAACCGACGGAAACGGGCCGGCTCATTTTATCTCTGCTTCGGCCGCGTTCGTCGCCCCCCGCTCGCGCGCTTTTACGCGCGGTAGAACAACCATGCGCGGGGGGATCTTATCAATTTGGACTTCATACCGGAAGGACATGACGGCGACGGCGACGGCAAAAACCCGTCGATCGAGACTGTCCATATAATTGACTGTCCATAAATGACTCGTTCCAACTCGCCCAACAAGCAACGTTGCTAATTGCTATCGCAATAAAACAGAAGTCAATCAAAGGGAATGATATAATAGTTTCTAATGAAATCAGTTGGCAATTACGGGAGAACACGTACTTCTCAGATTTGAACTGCCATGCACCCTTGACGGGGCATGGAAGCTGCGTGTGCTTGCTCGCCAATGCACCACTTCACAATAGAACGAGCCACCTTTCAAGCACGCACGACTGTATTCTCTAGAACCAACTCTCAGCCTTCAAATTCCTCCAGGACTTCGCCGACATGACGCTACCCTTCTGTGTAGGTTATGGTTGGGCGTCACAGTTACTTATGCGTAGGCGTTCCGCATAGGAATGGCAGACACTGCAGGCCGTGAACACTGCGGCAGTGATGAAACGATTTAAGGTACTCTGCGCGACTACCCACAGTACAGTTCACGGAGACATTCGTTTTGCAACGCGCTCGATGAATCGGAAGAAAGCACTCTGCGCCATTGGCAGGACTTAACGTCAGAGAAAAACGCTGTGCAAGAGCTACTGCGTGTTCTGCGTTCAACAGTCTTATGAGAACGGCTCTGATTGGAACGTCCTGCGTCTGTGTGCATGTGGGCCTTTTTTAGGGGCGAAACTCCTTAAGCCGGCACCCGTTCGTCCCTCGTAGTCGTAGTAGCGGTAGTAGTGCGTAACTAGTCGTAACGCTAGTACCAGATCTCGACCTCCAAGGTGGTGCCGGTGGGAGATTTTTCCTGTGCGTTGTTGAACAATAAAAAATTCGCAGCGTGCGCTTTAACTAAAAGCCGAATTCTTCTGTCTCTCATTCCCCATTAGCAGCCATTGGCATGGTCCAGTAGGAAACGTTAGTAGAAGTAGAAGTGTAAGTGTTAGCTAAAAGCCGACTTCTTGTGTCTCTCATTCCCATTAGCAGCCATTGTTTACCTCCAAGGTAGTGCCTGGTGAGATTTCTCCTGTGCGTGATTAAACGATAAAAATTTTGTTCAAAACGCCGTTGATTGATGAAATAAACCAACGAAAGACGCCAGATGTTTTCTAAAAGCAAAACGAAAGAACGCCAGATGTTTCTAAAGCAAAACGAAAAGACGCCAGCTGCTTAACGAAAGACGCCAGATGTTTTCTAAAGCAATGGTTTTCTAAACAATGAAAATTCACAGCGTACATGTAAAATTAAAGTGAGCTGCAAGTCGTCATAACTTATCGAACCCTTAGTACAAACGCGCCCGATCTCACGTCGGTGATGATGTACTGGGTAGAATTCACGGAAGATTCACAGTTTACCGATGAACCTCCGCAGCTTCGCCCACTCATCATTCACTCCGTGGATATGCTGTGATTTTTATCTATTATTTTACCTCTCTCTCTCTGTCCTCTTTCCGGCCCTTCGTTACCCACCCCTGTGCAGTGTAGCAAATCGGGTACTAGTACCAGGTTTACCTTCCTGCTTTTCCTTTACATCTATTTCTTTCTCTCTCTCTCTCCTAAAACGTTGTGGCCAAGACTGTAACAATATTCAGAACGAGAAGGAAAGAGGAAGCTGTTATTTGAGAAGAAAAGTGGTTGCCCTTATATTCGCATAGATACAACACTGCAGAAAAAAAATTGCTCTAGGAAAGCGCACCAGAAAAGGGTCCTGTGTACACGAGAATTCTCAATAGATGCAGCTCTTGTAGGAGTGTTGCAGGTGTTAAACTAAGGTGAGGAATCTCGACAAGTAATTTAAAGGATGAACACGATAAATGTGTTCGGGTTGCCACTCATCGCTAAGAATGTCATCGCTGCCTTTTGGCACGAACAGGTCCGGCCGGAAGAGACGCCGCGCAGGACGACACCCGCCACGCCGCTCACCGTGGAGGCCGTGGCACGCACCTGCTTCTATGAGCACAAGTCGTACGTGATCGCCGGCGGCCTCGGCGGTTTCGGCCTGGAGCTCGCCGACTGGATGGTGCTCCGCGGATGCCGCAAGCTGGTGCTCAGTGCACGGTCCGGCATCCGGACGGGATACCAGAAGCTGTCTCTCCACCGGTGGCAGCAAGCCGGCTGCAAAGTGGTCGTGAGCAAGGCTGACTCTGCGACCGAGAATGGAGCCCGACAGGTAATTGAGGATGCCACTATGCTGGGACCCGTCGGCGGCATCTTCAACGCGGAAGTGGTTAGTAGTGGCAGCTCATATTTTGATAATTCCTTGGAACGGTACTGTTGCGGAACTGAAGTGGAAAGATATGATGTACACTCAACCTTCATTAAAACGGAGTCGCATCTCACAGGAAAATATCTTCGTTACATCAAAAAAATTCTTACAAATGGGCATTCGTACTGTCCTTCGTTTTTCTTTGATAACCGATAATTGGTTGTATTCGTGTCCGTTATATCGAGGTTTTGGTGTATTCTGGATTGGTTGCCATAGGTCACAGCTTTTGCTTCCACTGTGCAGAGTCAGTAAGATGTAATGCAGGTGAAATTGCTGGAAGCAGCTGCACTTGTATTTAATATTTAATCTTGCCATATAAATAAAGTTATTTGATTCATTTGGGGCACTTCATTAGGAAATGGCAAATGCACAGAAATGTAATAAGTATATTCTCAGTAAACGAAAATCTGTTAAACGAAATGGTATTTAAATGGACCAGTTGCCTCTAACATGATTGGTTTCGTCCTTCAGTTTTTCGCCCCTGTTCATGTCTTAGTAAACGGAACGAAACTCCTGTTAAACAGAACATATTTTCCTGGCCCTTTCATGTTCCGTTTAACGACAGTTTACAGTATTACTCGTTTGCTGTTGTGACTCGTACCCGTTAACAGCGAGTGGTGTGGATCTCGCAGAGTGGTCTGTTCGTGCTGCGCAGGTTCTTCGGAACGCACTCCTCGAGAATCAGACGCCCGAGTCTTACGAGACCGTGTGCAAGCCCAAGGTTGACGGCACGCTGCGCCTGGACGAGCTCTCCCGGAAGATGTGTCCGCAGCTGGACCACTTCGTTGTCTTCTCGTCTGTGTCATGCGGCCGGGGCAACGCTGGCCAGACTAACTACGGCTATGCCAACTCCGTCATGGAGCGTATCTGCGAGCGAAGAGTCGCTGATGGACTACCTGGTGAGCTGATTTATTAGCTGGTGTCCTTGGCAGTGTTAAATTCTATATGTGGTGTGACTCCGACGTCAGCATGTTGCTTTATGATCGCACGATGGTGAAAGCGAAGCGTAATATGGTCTAGAAATTTCGGGCACGGTAAATCGTTGTATGACATTTATTAGCTGATGTGCATTCTTTATGTGATATAGTTGCAAACGCACGAATGTCGCATAAATATTTTTCTCCAATTTCAACGATGTAACTCATCATTTGTGGCTCATGAAAGTCACTAAGTAGTCATAATATAAACGTGGCAGGGGCATCCAATAAGTTATCGAACTTTATAATATATAACGTTTCGCTGTAGAAGTAAGCGGCTCGATTCACGAAGCATAAAGTCATATAACTGCAAAGTGCAGTCGAATTTCGATACAATGAACATGCATATAAGAAATTATGAGATCTAACGACCAAGCAAAAATACATTGTCTTGGCACTCTTCCAGTGCAAGTATGTACAGTACGGTCCGCTGTTAAAGGGAACACTCAAATGAGCACCTTTCGTATTGCTTGCCCCCTAAATGCAAGTGCGCGTGGAAATGTGGCTCGTGCGCAGCAGTAGTCTCTCAAAAGGAGTCGGAACTGTCAACCATCTGTAGTCGCATGCAAATCTAAGCCACGATGCTTTTCGAGGAAAGCTAAAACTAGACATATACTTCACTCAAGTGTTCACTGAACAGTGGACCCGTCTGTACGTTTATAACAAAAATCGAATAGTTACCAAAGCTATTTCCATGTCGTGTGCGGCTTGTTTTTAGAGCAGTGCTTACCTGCGTTATGCAGAAAAGAAACTCTTGCATTTGAATACACATCTGCAGTACTTATCTTGCGGTGTCATTGTGCTCTTCAAGGCCTGGCTATCCAGTGGGGCGCCATTGGGGACGTTGGTGTCCTCCACGACACGATGGGGGCCGACGTGGTTGTGGGCGGCACCCTGCCCCAGAGGATAAGCTCGTGCATGGCCGTCATGGACCGGTTCCTGAGCCAGAGTCATCCGGTTGTGTCGAGCTTGGTCAAGGCCGATCTCTCCACCAAGTCGGATGGCAAGGTCACGCAGAACCTCGTCCAGTCTGTCGCACACATACTTGGTGAGTATACTGGCGACATCTGCGGCATTCTGTCCTAGTCACCAAAGGGGCATGCCAGCAGTGAGCTCGCTGGCACAACAAGTTGAAAAGGAACTGTCGCTGATTCCGCATGTGCCATATATAACCGAGACACGTTGAACCCTTGAGCACTCTTTGAAATCGTGCCTTGCAAGATGTGGTGCATCTTAAGCTCACTTCCGGCACAATTAGAAGTACTTGTAACTGAGGTTCCCCCTAAGCCCGGGTTGAAGATTATCACGTTTGTCTATCAAGCGCGCCAAAACGTGTGAACGCTGACGAAGCGTCATTGATGTTTGCTGATCCGAAAATTGCACTTGTGAACTGCGGCGTTAGTCCTTCGGTCTTCCCTGTAATGATCATGCGAACAAATCTATGGCTGCTACAAGAATGTCGTGCTTCTTAGGACGAAAATTTTACCTGGTCTCTTAGATTATCATTAAAAAGTCTGAACCCAAAAGCCTTAGCGATGACGAAGTAAAGATTGACACGTACACGTATTTCGCTTTGACAGTGGCTGATGACACGTAACTATGGTCGATGTTTGTGGCCGATTACACAAAACCACTCGGACCGGGTACAACGTACTCATTGTATCCGCTTTCCATTATCCCCTCACCTATTCGAGCGCCTGTTAACGGCTCTTTGCACACACGTAGTCGGTGCTGGCGCCTTTGGAAAGACATTTCATGACGGGTAGTGTGCCACCGTCAAGTGACTGGGTGCGCCGTGAAGACAGACATCGGACGTCAGACTTTTCGCCTCATGATCCATATAAGGCTTTCGCCTCAAAAATGTCAAGCTCGAAGGCTTTTACTTGCATCTACTTTTGGTCAAGCTCTTCCTAAATTGACGTTTTCTTTTTTTTTGTTCTCCGATGCGTAGGCGTAGAGGAACCCTCCAGCTTAAACCCGAGCATGAGCCTCGGCGAGTTGGGCATGGACTCACTCATGGGCGTCGAGGTGAAGCAGACCATCGAGCGCGACTACGACCTCTCCTTGTCCATGCAAGAGATCCGGCAGCTCACCATCAACAGGCTTCTAGAAATCGGCGGGACAGCTGGGAGCGAGCCAGACTCCTCTGAAAGTGCCGCCGCCACGCCGAAGGAGAGTGAGGGCCGGCCTTTTGGCCGACATCCCCAGGACGACGACCACACAGAACACTTCGACAACTGAACTCACTGATCTTTTAACAATGAATATACAGCCTAGAAAGGCCAAATGCTTTTCTACATCGTGGTAGGTACATGTACAAGCATTTAAGAGTGCGCTAACACAACAGACAAACTGCCCTTTGAAGACGTGCAAGACGTACGTGCCCATGCAAACACGCCGCGGCTAGCAGACGACGCAGGGAGCTATCCACACTAGGCGCGCTTCAGCCAGTGGCCGCCAGGCGGCGACTCCGCTCGATCTCGGGGCGAATTGCCTGCTTCACGACTTTAAAACTGAACGCTTCACTTTCACCTTATTTTTTTTATTGTGGCATTTATAATAACACAGACAAAATATTACGTAATTGCGCGTTTCGTTGTGTTTCACGTACCCTTTACGTCGCGTTGGGCAAGACTCATGTGTTTGCGTAACCATGTGTACACGACACGCCAAGCAAAATTATACAGAAACTGGCGAAAGTACAGGAGAGCACCCCAAGCTTACACCAATCCACATAAAGTCGGCTTCCCTTTTAAACATCTATGGACTTCTGGAAAGGCGTTTTTACACGGGCAATATAAGCCCGTCATTTAAGAAGATATGATGGCCCTAGGTACCTCCCTTAGTATTTCATTAATTGTTTGCCGCTCTCCCGAGGCATGCGCGTGTCCTGGCATGCGAGGATTCCGCCGCTGCTGGTTTCATTTCAGTGTGCTTCAGCGGCGACATCTACAGCCTAACTGCTGACGTAGCGGAAATATTTGACAGGGGACAAGAAATGGGACGGAGACGTGAGCAGTTGCGCTAAGTGAACAGTTATGCAACAAGCCCAACATGTTATCTTGCTGAATACTGCCGTCTCAGCCTGCGAAACTAGCCACTTGTTGACAGACAGGGCTTCTTGCACACGAACTACGCCACGAAACCCCGAATCACAGCCATATACAGTGTCGTTGTAAAAAGAAAAGGCAAGAAATGTTTCTGTTTGTTGAGTATTCGTCTTTTTCAGCTTCCTGCAGATGCCCGCGAAATACAAGAAAATACCGCATGACATGCCCGCTTACGCACCGTAATACCAGCGCTCCCTAACGTTCCGCCTGCAAACGACTACAGCATCGGCAACGTGTCCTGCCTTATTCTAAGCGGCAGGACAAGAACACTTGTGGTGGACGTGCGATGATGCACCTATTGCTTGTGGCACCGCAAGCGATACTCACTGCGTCTGCTAATCACTGTCACGAACCGCCGCGAGGGAACCATATCGTTGTACACGGAGCGCTGCAATCATGGTGCGCATGCGGACGTGTCACGTGTTATGTTTTTGTACTTCGCAGGCATCTCTAGTCAGCAGACCTACACTAATACTTAATAGAGAAGGTTAGGAACTGTCTAATCAAACGTTTTGAAAACCGATCTACAACTTTCTAAGCGGGATTGTTGCCCTGCTTTATTGCTTTGGAACTAAGACGCCTCATTAGGCAACTAAGCAGAACACCCCCCCCCCCCCAAAAAAAAAGAATTATCACCGACGATTACACTTCTCCTTAATGCGAATTTTGAACGCGAATTCACAACTTTGGGCTGCATGCATTTTGATAAGTCGATTTTTAAAACATGCAACTTTACCGTTCTCAGTACCAACGTTTAGGTTTCTTGAGGTATTTTCGTCGGTGCTCGCTTTTTGTTCGAAAAATATTTGGTGTGTCATGTATACACAATTCGATTCGGCTGCAAGATAAAATGGCTGCGCTCGAACTAGGCAAGGACGCAGAAGAGACGGAGAAGCGTAAACTTTCAACTAGCTTTATTTTTCTTCGCTGTCAGTGTGTACATGTAGTACATGACGGAAATCACATTGTCACGCTCTGCAGGTTACAAGAGGTTGCGCAGGATCTCGTTAACAAGGGATGCCGTTAAGAAGGGAAGTCAAACGTCATTTTCTTTATTAGTTTGTCAAATGAGGATCCTGGGCGGCCTGCTGTAATCTGCAGGGCGTGACGATGTGATTTCTGTCAACGCCTATATACGACAGCGAAGAAAAATAAACTAAGTTGAATGTTCGCACTCGTCCGTGTCGTCTGACTCCTTGTCTAGTTTGTGCGCAACCATTTTCCCTTGGAAGTATGAACCAACTCAACCAGCAGAAAGTTTTATTGAACTGTTCGATTCGTGTGCTCAGTCAAATAGAACGCTATTCATTTCGTTATTCAAATTTTCGAATATTCGCACACCCCTTGTTGCTACCGCATTGTTTGCGTCGCACTTCATGATAAATTCGGTTTTTTTTTACAAGCACTATTGTTGATTGTTTCTTATTTTCTATATTTGCTAAAGACACAATAATGGGCTGTGGTGGCTTATCAGCTAAGGCTATGTGGTGCTATGCGCGACGCCGCACTTTCTGTTCCCAGCAGTGGTGGCTACGCTGCGATGGCTGTGAAATGCAAAAAGTGCGTCCACGCGTTTAGATTTAGATTTGCATCTGCGAACAGCAGCAAACGAAAATAAAATCTGCGTCAAGGTTGATCCTTGAGAAGCCCGAACGAAACACAGGAACTAAGAAGAGATACACACAGGACAAGCGATGTGTACCTCTTCTTAGTCCCTCTGTCACAAGGATGAACCGTTTCCAATTAGGCCAAATAGCTGTGCTACGTCAAGGTTGGACACAACAAGGGTTACATACTGACTTAAAAGATGTCGTTGAAAGAAAAATGTTACACAAGGTACGCAGATAATTGCCCATAAACATGTCAAAAGCAAGCTTCGTCATTCCACAGTGGAATATATCCACAATGAAAGTCATGAGGCAAGCCTTACTTGTGTCGGAGGGGGTGCTGTGAACTATACCTTTATATAGGCAGCCAAGTTCCTGCATCACGCCACTGTGAAATATTGACAGAACGACATTCGTACTCGCCGATTTCTGCGGTACCATATCACGCGATGGCGGCGCTGGCTCAAAGCCCTGCACCAACATCGCTTCATGCGAGATGGTTGTGCTTACGGTATAAGCTACGAAGAGGTCGACCGCCCGAGCGGACCAACCTGGAAGCCCCTGCTGGCACCGGCGGTGATTTTAACGATGACGATCGATCGCTGTGGCTTGAAGAGCTCAACAAACGCCTCGTCAGGGTTTTTTCTCACTGCCTTCCATGCATTGCCAAGTATACTACGTCCTTGACAATGTTACTGGTGAGAGAGTAAGGAATAATAGCCCAATATATGTTCACTGCGCACACATTCCGTTCCAGCTGGTAGTTTGTGAATGAAATGTAACTTAGAAAACTGTGGTTGTAGGCCAGTTGATGAGTCATGATTAGGAAAAGGGACTGCGAAAAAAACGCCAGGCCTGCGCTAAAACCGCAGCACAGTCACAGCGAAAGCTGGAAGAGCGGCGTTTCTAGAGCCCGTTAAGCTCTCTTGGGGCTACAATACAAGTACACTAGAAAGGTACCCACTACGCCATAAATCACAATTTTTGTGAAGTTTGGAAGCACCTACTAAGCCATTATTCGTCATTCTGCGGAGTAGCGAGGCACCAGCTACACGTCTGTAAGGCATTATGTGCACTTTGTTCACGCGACGACTGATGACGATGAAGAATTATGGCTCAGCCCTTTGTAATGGGTTGGAATCTTTAAACGGCCCACCAGTTATGTAATTTGCATTGGGTGACGCCCGGTCGCTATTTCCCTCTCCCGTCATGCTGTATAACATACGTTGACGTGGGAAAGAGACGGGGGGGGGGGGGGAGCGAAGAACTTTACTGAGACCCCGAGGAAATGGATCATACGCTTATGGGCTTCCTTGGCAACCAATACAAGTGCCCTTGCGAGGAACCCCTACGCTATAAATCATTGTAATTTTACTGAGACCCAGAGGAAGTGTATCATGCGCTTATGGGCTTCCTTGGCAACCAATCCAAGTGCACTTGCGAGGAACCCACTACGCTATAAATAATTGTAATTTTTGAGAAGTAGGCCAGCAGGCACTCTGCCATTTTTTGTCATTCTACGGAGAGCGTTGGTACCTGCTAAACCCATGTAAGGCATTATGCGCACTTTGTTGATGCTGTGCCTGATGATGAAGAATTATGGCAGGGTCCTTTGTAATGGGTTGGAAGCATTCAACAACCTGCTCGTTGCGCAATTCGCATTGTGTGACGCCTGGTTACAGAATTCGCGTTGTGCTACGCTTGGCGCTTATTTTACTCTTCTACCACGCTATATTGCATATGCTAATGTGGTTCCTTCCCGACATGAAGCCTGTATAGGACCTTTTAGCAAAGCAGTTTCAAGCACCGGTATGGCTCAGAGGTTGAAAACTGGGCTCCCACGCAGAGGACCCAGGTTCGAACCTCGTTCCATCCTGGAATTTTTTTCATATTTAGTTTTTTTTTCTTATTTCGAGCGATACTGGTTACGGACACCGGCGGCGGCGGCGGCGGCGGCGGCGGACAACTACGGCGCCAAAAACGGCCGGTGAAATGATCTCATAACAGCTTTCCCTGTAAAACAAACAAGAGAAAAAAAGGGACAACACGAAACTGTACTGACAACTATTCATTTAATCGCGGAAACGTCAACCTCATACAGATCGTGTACACGCGTGTACCGGAAAGAAACAAACAAAAAATTCAGGAGCCCTTCCCTGTCGGGAAAATGGCCGCAAGCGAAGCTTGGCGTGTGCGTGCCCGACCTACTACTTTTCTTTCTTTCATTCTTTCTTTTTCTTCTTTCGTTCGCATTGCGCAATGCTCCCTCCTAAGTTTTCCCTTCCTCCATGCGGGGAATGGGACCTTCATCCACATGCTTATAAGCTCAGTACTTCAGTTGCTACAGGCACCCACGACGGTCGTGCGTTCATATCCAGGCAACAATGAAATGAGGCAGCGTGAATTGGCAAGTGACCTCGATAAAACATCAGACTGCCATATCAGAAGCGGCTTATTCCCGAAAAGACCACGATCTAGAGAGCATCGATTACATGGACAACGGCGCACACAAACACGCATGCTACCGTCGCACCTTCGAAGGCCGCATTTCTGTACGCTGGCCGGCGCTGGGTTTTCCGCGCTGATCAACGCCGGCACGAATATCTGAAACTCGTAGCAAGCTTCCCTTGAAAAGCGATAAACACGAAGAGCAACCTTCGACAAGTGTGTGCCATACCAATGCTAAGATAAACGGCGGATAGACAATAGAGGCCCGCGCACGTGTGCATCGCGTCAGAAGAAATGGAAGTTATTTCTGAGTAACTGTGAAAGGCGGCGAGCTATCGCAGTCACCATCCTTGAAGCGTCGCATGGTTACAGCCTCTAAAATTTCTCTATCCAGTTGACCATTTTTATGCCGATAATCTGAGTCTCAGACCAATAAGTATCGCAGCATCAGCCAATGGCGTTTTTTTTTTTTTTTACGAATCGCGAACTATACGCGCTCGAGACTGTGGTAGCGTATAGCCGGACGCTTCGAATATTAGTTCAGCACTGACTCTCTCGCATGTTGCGTGATGCGTGGCGTGTAGTGTTGTATATATAGTTTTTTTGCTCCTATCACTTTTCTCGCTTCTGTAGTGTCCAACATAAAGCCTTTTTTTTCGCCTAAATGGTTCGTGTGAATCCTGTCTGGTCCGTCTACACAAAGATAGTGACGAATGTCCTTAGCCATCACATAGGGTATATATGTGCACTCAAACCTAGGAGTGTTAATCAACGCCGATCGCAGCCATGTGGGCCAGTGTGGAACAATCTTTTTTCGCCCTTTTGGTGTCACGTAGCACGTGACCTTTTTACGAGATGGCAGCTGACCAATAATCCCTCGCATACCACCTGAAGGCATGAAGTCTGCCAGAATGGGACCCTTGCTATGTATGAAGGAAAGAAGGTGGCTTTTGAGGGCTAGTTTTTCTTTGTTAGACACCATAATAATGAGAACTAACAGACAATAAAAAGACGTAAAAAAATCACGTGCTACGTGACGTAAAAAGGCAGAAAAAAAAGATGGCTGATCCCTCCATCATAGGAATCGGTATAACACGAAAGTAAAATGTCGTCACAAAAGTAGTTGATTGTTTATAGCGAATTGGTATCTCAGAGTTTGTGCAATGTCTACTCTTGTTTGACATATATCGCACCGCTTTATGTGGACGCACTCACGTTAACGCCTAGTGGCACATCTCCGTACCGACCACCAACGCCCATGATCGTGATTTAACCTTCGCTGTAGCTGAAGTTCTTAACATATCGTGTAGCCTCCCTAATGTGTCTGGCGGTAGCGCAGTGGGCTAAACGCCCACCAGCCGTCGTTGCGGACCGAGAGGTCGTGGGTTCGACTGCTGTTAACAGAAATTTTTCATAGTTTTTTTTCTTTGCCATCTGATGGCGTTCATTTTGCTGACGTATTTCCGTGGTGGAAATGCGTCATGAAAGTCTTGGTGGGCCGCGACATAAAACACTTTAGTGTTAAAAGAGTGTTCCACACTCGCCGCCATGGCTCCGATCGGCGCTGACTAACACTCCTAGGTATAACTGCACATACATAGCCTATAAAGTGGACGGGGGGATGACCTCTGCCGTAGCTCACTGGTAGAGCATTGGACGTGTTTTATGTGTTTTATTGCGATAGCAATTATATGGACAGTCTCGGCTGATTTTTGCCGTCGCCGTCATGCACCGTATATATATATAATATATATATATATATATATATATATATAGAAAGAGAGAGAGAGAGAAAAGCCACAAAGAAAAATAATTCAGAAATACATCCCGGCGCGCGGAAACGCACGGCGTTAGACGGCTAAGCCACGGAGAGTAGCGTCCTTCAGCATGCTAACGGCGAGCTATTTATATACACCATTTACTTCAGCGTGCTTTCTTACTCACCAGCGAGATGGCGCAATGTGCGCGCTCGGGGCTGGGCGCGCTTTAACGGTCGTCGCCCCACTCCTGCGAACGCCGAGGCTTTTCGCCGTACAAGGCGTGGTCGCCTTCATGCACTTATCTCAAGGAAAGAAAGGGGGCAGGCGAGGGGGGTGGAGCGGGGAGTTGTATGTCTTGTGCTTTCCCCGCGATGTCCGTGCTGAAGTCACAGAGCGTACGAAAGTCACTTCGCTCGCTGCAGCGGCCGCGTTTTCGAAAGAAGCGCGCAGTTCAAAGAAAAAAAATTGGCCGTGTATCTGCGTGCTTCGCTGCAAATGTCGTGTAAAGACGATAGAAGAGGCGCTGTGTGAGATATGGACGCCATCTGGCAATACGTCGGGAAACATGAGTGCTGTGTTGCGTGCTGGTAGTCCCGGCGCAGCAGCAGGCGAAGACCGGCGGTGACCAACGCGACCGGCGGGGACGCCAGCCAGCCCGAAAACGCGGTTTGGCGCGAAGCGCTGAAGCAGAGAAACGTCCGCACTCAACGAGTACGCTCCACACACTCTTTTATTTACACGTCGCCTGGGTAAAACAGGAACGCCAGAGCGGCGCCCACAACCGGCAGCCTGAAGGCCGCCCACAACGCTGCATTTCATTTCTTAAATATTTTTTTTTTCACCTTCTTGGCCTTCTCAAAACTAAAGTTTTTCAACACCAACCCATGGCATTCGTACAGTGCAACAGGACCGAAACCGAAACACAACAATGAGCTCGTGCGAAGGGCACGGAGGAAGGCAAATCAGCGCAGTCGCATTTTCAGCTTTGTTGAAACAGCGCTCACTAGACGACGACGAAATAAAAGAAGGCACAGGACAGGCGCTGCCTGTCCTGTGCCTTCTTTTACTTCGTCGTCGTCTAGTGAGCGCTGTTTCAACAAAGATGAACGCATACCAACTCGCTCAAGCTTCCATTCTTATGCATTTCCAGCGCAGCTTAAGAAACTAGGGCCCTTAAAATTACGTATGTATGCATTTTCTATTAAAGGAACACGCCACCTAATACTTACCTAGTGATGTTGCACCTCAGATATGCATGATATTTACTTTTTGATCGACAACGTTCACAAGTATGAACAGCCGTACCAGTTCAAGACGGCTGGCCCTTGGGCAAGTGGTTCAACTTTGGCCGAGTGGCTGAATCGAGGGACGTGCCGACAAACAGAAAGACAGACAGAAAGACAGACAGACCAAAATTTCTGCGTTTAAGTTCCCCAAGAAAGACTATCGTCTTTAATAAGTAACGACTGCGACATTTAGTTCGCTCTCGTCCTGTGTGTACCTGTTCGTTCGTCTCGTGCGTCCTGCTTTATATTTCAGCAGTGCGCTTCAAGTATCGAGCTGTGACACATGATATTTCGCGCTCGTCCTGTGTGCGTTCTTTTCGTGCGTCGTTTGGGCTCGAGCGACGCGCTGGCAATTTCGAGCTGCTTTCCTTTCTTCGCGTTACACTCCCATTTGTTGCTATCGCATTCATGTCTTCGGCGTTGCGGCGAAACTGTGACTTTTTATTCGAAGGTCGCAGGTTCGGTCCCTGCCGGCGGCAAGTTATCTTTTCGTCCACTGTACACACTTCACATTAATATCCCAAATATTACAAATAACATATCCTATACTTTCCTTGGCATTATTGTCTCTTAGTTCTCATTAATACTGCTGTCGACAACAACATAGGATGCCTCTAATAGTGTGCCAACCTGTTTTTAAACAAGGACATCTAGAAAAAAGACATCTCTTTGCGTGCAGTTTTTGCACCTCCTACTGCTGTCAGTCCAAAGTAACATCAACTGCGTGAAATACTACAATTCATTTTCTTTATCTGTGGCCGTTATGCACTTCTTATCCGTATGTTGTATGCAACGTAGAAGCACTTTCCGTCGTTAACTTCTTGGGGGACGCATCACTTCTGTGCATTGCGATTGGCCTTGACCACATCTTTCAGATTCAATTGATCGTGCATTACGTGACGTCCTGAAACTTAACTGTTATTGCGTGTGCTTCTGTATATTTACATGAGTGGAACTTGCATTTACTTTTTGATATGTGACAGTAGTCCGCACGCATTGTTATCAAAACATATCATCATCATCATCATCAGCCTGTCTACGCCCACTGCAGGGCAAAGGCCTCTCCCATGTTCCGCCAATCAACCTGGTCCTGTGCTTTCTGCTGCCACGTTATACACACAAACTTCTTAATCTCATCTACCCACCTAATTTTCTGTCTCACCCTCACGCGTTTGCCATCTCTTGGAATCCAGTCAGTTACTTAATGACCACCGGTTATCCTGCCGACGTGCTACGTGCCCGGCCCATATCCATTTCTTCTTCATTTCAACTATGATATCCTTAACCCCCGTTTGCTCCCTGACCCACTCTGCCCTCTTCCTGTCTCTTAAAGTTACACCTATCAATTTCCTTTCCATCGCTCGCTGCGTCGTCCTCAATTTATGTTGAACCCTTTTTGTAAGTCTGCATGTTCACAAATGTGGATATAACGTACACAACAAGATATCTCTATGCGTTTTCTATTTATTTGTTTGCATATCGTCCAATGGGCACTGGAGGAGGGAACTTGAAATTTTATGCACATATATAATGCACCTAGAGAATAGCGAGAAGAAAAACCAAGTTGTACACAAGGAAATGACAAAAGAAGAACCAGTGATGACAAAAGTCTTCAACAGTGAGTATCGCTGGAGCGTCGGTTTAGTACAGAGTTTTAGAATGGAGGGCCGAAGGCACTAGGTTTCCGAGCGGCCTTAGGTAGGCTGCTCTCGAGTTTGGAAGAACAGTCCAGTTTTAGAGTTGAATAAACGCAAGCGGCGCTGGGTTAAACCTTTTGCGACGACACACGTGGGAAAATTAGTTCTAGACTGGAACAGGCATTTTCCATCAGTATAATCACATTTGTCTTTCCTGATCAGCGCTTAACTAGGCCTGAGGAATGTAAGGTTACTTCACTGACATGCAAGCTATAGAAGCTTGCCCTTGGGGTACCAAGTACAGCCTCCGGTGAGAGACTTGACTACAGAGCCACCTTGAATGACTTCAGTGAGCTCGCGGAAGCCCACCTGACGGCTCAGTACCACTGCTTATTGAACACCCTCACTGGTAGGCTTATCTTAAGCTCCCTATAATATTACCAGAGTACCGATGGCCACAAAAAAAATTAAGATATTCCCCACTATATTCATGAAAGCTTTGATCTCCCTCTTCTCCCTGAAACTGTGTATCCTGTTCACCACGAGCGTGGAAAGCAACAACGTGGAAAGCATGGAAAGCTAAATTCCTTCAGAGATGATCTTTATTTGCAAAGATGGAATAACGCAAAGTATCCGCGTGTTGTTTCTGTCCACGCGGATACTCTGCGTTATTACATCTTTGCAAATAAAGAACAAAACGCGCTTTATTATTTTTTGACTCCACTGGCAGTGTTGCAAACTCATCATGCATTCGAGTCTCGTCTTCGGAAAGTTGTGGTACTCGCCGCAACAATTGCGAATTCATTTGTCATTTTAAGTGAGTCAAAGACTACGATAAACAACTTCGGAGCCGGTAAGGTTTGCAAGGAGCAGGACAACCCTAGTCATTCTGTCCCATAATGCGCCATCCCAACTTGTTTCATTACTCTGGATACCTCCTCACGCAGGCCTAATTGGTAAATAAATGGCACACGTAAGGCACTGTTGTTGTGATATCATAGCATCTTCCTCTGTAAAAGTGCTCCAGACGCCTTCATGACTACGAGTAACATTCTCCGCTTTGCATGCACAGAAATACCCGATAAAATGAAATGGAGAGCACAGAAATACCCGATAATATGAAATGGAGGACGACCGCCGCTGTAGCTCACTTGGTAGGGCATCGAATGCGTTATCCGTAGGTTGTAGGTTCGTCCTCACCTGCTTTTCCTCCACTTCAGTTTGTTCACATTTATAATACAAATACGGCAGTACAGTTACAAGAGGATCAGTAACGTCCCCCAAATCCTCCTTGGCTTCGTTGTCTTATTTTTTTCATGAGGTTGTATCTAACAAAGCAGGCGAAACCTTGATCCATTCCCCTTTGTTCGTGTTCTCTTTGTGTACCTTTAAATAGTTATTTACGACGGTTTCTTTTTTTCAGAAAAAGTTGGTTCTGTTGAGAAGGATGCTGTGAAAGCGTTAGCAAAGTAATAGTAAAGAGCGTATAGCTCAGTGTTTAAGCATTGTCAAAAACAACCAAAAATACCATGGTCACTTTATTGCCATGTTTTAAACTAGACACACACAGGACCCAACTGTGCCGCAAGCGGGGCTGACAAGGGCTTACGTTCCATTCAAAACGCTCTGACGCATATCTTGGAGTGCAAGCACATCTTAAAGGGAAGCTGAAGCACTTAATGAAAAATGACTTTGGAATGTGTAATCATAGTTTGATCTTTGCTGAATTCGAAAACCAATGTAAGAGTTCACAGAAGTGAACGCAAATGGCATTTCGTGTCAAAAAAAGAGCGGCTGCTGCCGCAGGGCTTTTTGCACTGCTGAGCGAAGGCGGTGACGTCAACTTCGTTGTGCCGCGTCATCGGCGCCATCAGCTCTGTAAAAGCATGGCCTTCGCGATCAGTTCCACCAACGCGCGCAGCCAGTAGTAGTCACGGAGGCCACGGCTCCGCCAAAACCACGGTTAGAGTGTACTAGAACAGGGGAGTGCCCGGAACGAGCTTCAAAGAGTGAAGCCCAAAGAGGGTCAATCCGCTTGTAGCGCTGCGTTCGGTAGTCTGCAATGTGTCGTTGTTTAAAGAGTTGCGCGCGCCTCCACGAAAGTGGTGCAGGGGTAGAATGCCCGCTTCCCACTTAAAAGGCCCGGGTTCGAATGGTAGCTGCAGAGGGTGGCTTTTTATTCGTAGTGTCTACGTTTATAGCTGTGTTGTTTTTCTTTTCTCTCTTAAAACTCGCTTCAGTTGCTACGTATTGCGGCAAAAATTAACGCAAAATGAGAAGTAAAATAGAAAAAAATTCACAGTTAACATAGTTATTTGCAGCGCCATCTCGTGGGATTCAATCTTGGGGGCCATACCTTATGTTTTTGTTGAATTCCGTATTTTCGTCCCATGGTGGTAGCCGCATCAGCGGCACAGATCGAGCCACCGTGGTTTCAGCCATGGTTCCAGCTTGCATAGTGAGCGGAAACACCGATGCGGTCACGCGCGTTGGTTTGACAGAGCGCAACAAACGCGACGCATCAGAGCGGATCTCAAGCCGTGGGATCACCTATTCACGACCACCGTGATCTGGCCGTGATCATGACTCGAAGGCTGATTGCGACTTTGCGACGCTGGTTGCGTCGCGTAGGGACGCTCTTGCTCTTCGGACGCTTGCACCCACGGACGCCCCCGCATTTATCGAAGATGACCAAGCAGAAAGGAAGAGACGCCACTGCAACGTTGGTTGCGTTGCATGCTTTCGTTAGTGGCGCGTCTGTTCTAAGCGACGGCAACTCTTCAGTGTTGCTCAAGGCCTCTCTGGTGTAATAAATACACCGCGAATCTCTTTCTCAAAAGTTAAAGATGTAAATTGCAGTTTAAATGCTCGCGACGCACGCTGGCCACATGCTTTCGAATTCGCCGGAGCGGAGATATCGGCCCAGAGTATACCTGCTGCCACCTTGCGGAAAAGCGGCGGCCACTCGAGCACCGTGACACGCGCGGTGCAATGGCGGAGCGGCGCGTCGGGCCACCTGTATTTCTACCACCGTGGCCAAAACTATCGGCTATGACGTAGTTCCGGTTAGTTCATTTCCACGCCCACACTTTTGGCGCGCTTGCTTGGGGGGAGCAAAATGAACTTTTCTTTGGCGTATTTTGAAGCTCCTGCTGCCACAGCAGCGAAAAAAATTACGCCATCATCGACAATAATGTTGGTACTTGGTAACAACAACGCTTTACCGAATTGTAAAACCACTTCAGCATCCCTTTAATATAGCCACTGCAGCCTCTCAGTCATCGCCTCTTCCTTATGTATTGTGTATTCCTTATTTAATGAAAGCATGCGCGGCACCCTGCCACGGCCGGTGCCGTAGGCGGGGTGAAGTTTTTTTGGGTGGACGCATTCCCTTAACCCAATATACAAGCCATTCGGGGCAATAAAATGAGAATGGTAGAGTACATGCTTGTGTGACAGCTCACTTTTTTTTGTTCGGGGATCTGAAATATATATTTCAGAGGATAATATTGGTACAACTGAGTCAATATTAAGATCATTGTGGGTTAGTTATTCGCCCTCCATAGTTTAGAAATTAGAAAGGTGTCGGAGAGACCCTTGTTTATTACGCGTTCAGATTATAGTGACAACTCAGTAAGATTTGTTATCATTTGGCGGCAGAAAATGTCATCGCAGTTGGTTTTTAACGTCTTGCTGAACAGAGCACAAAACGAGTGGGTACGTGCTAGGTGTGCATTAGTGCGTGTTTTTATTTACCACAAATTCAAAGTGTCTGTGAGCTGTTTTAGACAAATTGCGAATTGGGTGGGAAAATTTCGTTGATTCTTGTAGTTTTTTTACTACACTGCAGGAACGGATGTTGTTCTTATCACGAACGACATAAACCTCCGCACCAAGGCCCTTTTCAACAACATCGCAACACACTCGGCGAGCGAGTACGCAGACATGGTTGGATACATGGACCAGGGGACGCCGACGCAGTCTAACCAAGCAAAGTAAGAATACAATTTTTGTACAAATTCCACGTCAGATAGCGTGAACAAACTTAGCTGCGTCGTCGTGGATGATCTTTCGTCTTTTAATATTGTTTCAAGGCAAATCTGAAACCCTTAGACGTTTTAAGCCTCCCGCGGTGCATCACTAATATGACGCTCAGAAATAGCTCTTGCGTTGTATGCGAATCTGCACTACTAGTGTCAAGGTATGTCATACGCAAATAAGGGCTACAGACGTAGCACGAGGATTGCCCAATATCTTTTCATGAAAGTGAAATTGGCGCAACTAAACACGAACACAAAGACGAGCCAGACGAGGACAGGCGGTAGACTAACAGTCTGTTGTCTGACAGTTGCCAGTAGCGCCTTTCCTTGTCGGGCTAGTCTTTGTGTTACGGCGTTATTTGCGCTAATCGCGCTTTGTTAAAAATGCCAGACCAACTAGCCCAACAGTCTGTTCTACTGAAGTAGATGGCCGAGTATTTCAGTCAAAGGAAAAGTTAGACCCATACTAAGAGACCAATAGCCTCTCTTTTATTTGTGCATCGCAATAAGAATACAGAGAAAGATATTTATGAGAAAAACAATTGGCCGCGTATCTGCGTGCTTCGCTGCAAATGTCGTGTAAAGACGATAGAAGAGGCGCTGTGTGAGATATGGACGCCATCTGGCAATACGTCGGGAAATATGAGTGCTGTGTTGCGTGCTGGTAGTCCCGGCGCAGCAGCAGGCGAAGACCGGCGGTGACCAACGCGACCGGCGGGGACACCAGCCAGCCCGAAAACGCGGTTTGGCGCGAAGCGCTGAAGCAGAGAAACGTCCGCACTCAACGAGTACTCTCCACACACTCTTTTATTTACCCGTCGCCTGGGTAAAACAGGAACGCCAGAGCGGCGCCCACAACCGGCAGCCTGAAGGCCGCCCACAACGCTGCTTTTTCATTTTTTAAATATTTTTTTTTCATCTTCTTGGCCTTCTCAAAAGTAAAGTTTTTCAGCACCAACCCATGGCATTCGTACAGTGCAACAGAACCGAAACCGAAACACAACAATGAGCTCGTGCGAAGGGCACGGAGGAAGGCAAATCAGCGCAGTCGCATTTTCAGCTTTGTTGAAACAGCGCTCACTAGACGACGACGAAGTAAAAGAAGGCACAGGACAGGCGCTGCCTGTCCTGTGCCTTCTTTTACTTCGTCGTCGTCTAGTGAGCGCTGTTCCAACAAAGATGAACGCATACCAACTCGCTCAAGCTTCCATTCTTATGCATTTTCAGCGCAGCTTAAGAAACTAGGGTCCTTAAAATTACGTATGTATGCATTTTCTATTAAAGGAACACGCCACCTAATACTTACCTAGTGATGTTGCACCTCAGATATGCATGATATTTACTTTTTGATCGACAACGTTCACAAGTATGAACAGCCGTACCAGTTCAAGACGGCTGGCCCTTGGGCAAGTGGTTCAACTTTGGCCGAGTGGCTGAATCGAGGGACGTGCAGACAAACAGAAAGACAGACAGAAAGACAGACAGACCAAAATTTCTGCGTTTAAGTTCCCCAAGAAAGACTGTCGTCTTTAAAAAAGAAAAGCTTCGAGACTACAGATGAAGTTACACTCAAGGCCATAAATGACCAAAATGAGAGCAACTGCACCTTTTCGTCCTCGGGAACGAACACGTATTCCGCAGAAAGGGACGAAGTAGAATAAGATGGCTGACATGTCCGAAAAGCGGAGGGTGGGGATCCACTGTTCAGTCTTGAGGAAAGGAAACCCCAGAAGGACGAACGGCGGTACTATCCCTCGTCACGTGACCGTTGCTCCTCTGCAGGGCGCCGCTGTGAAATGTGCACGCGCTGACACGTCTATTCATGCGCCAGACTTTGATGCTCCGCACTGCACCCCATCAAACTCGTTAGTGAGTTTAGCCCCCACTGATTATAGAACAGTGTAGCTGATAAAAACAGTGCTTGCTGGCCACAAATGGTGCAGAAACCCGTAACTAAAAAATTCC